>NW_026739042.1:482500-660109 GCF_030273125.1 Centropristis striata
GAAAGATTAAGGTTGACTTTTTAATGAAAAACTAAAGAAAGAGGTGCCAGCTGAGTATTCTCTTCCTGTTTACCAAACCCGCCGTAACACCGGGCTGAGAAGGTGAACCGGAGGGAGACAGCTGCTGTGTCACAGCGCGGAGCTTAAAAAGAGTCCAAGAAATGACTTTAAAAACAATTCTCAACGGTGAAAATAGTAGACATATTAACAAATAACCCGAAAAGTCTCCGTACAGAAGCTAGCGGACGTCAGGAGTTCCCTTTTCTTTATAATTATCATGTCTGTTGCCTTGTTAAGCTAACGTTAGCTCGTTAGCTAGTTTCAGTTATTTTCAGTTGAAAGTAACATTTTAGTATTTTACTTTGTGAAATTTAAATATGTGAAGAAATGTTACCTCAGATGTAAGATCTATGTTAATATATGAGTCATTTATTTACAGTGTTGGGGTACTCAGGTACTTTTTGTTGTAACCATAGACTGTAAAAAATAGAGTATAAAACAGTGTAACACATATATTACATAGACTGTATAAAACAGAGTATAAAACAGTATAACACATATATTACATAGACTGTATAAAATATAGTATAAAACAGTATAACTCATATATTACATAGACTGTATAAAATATAGTATAAAACAGTATAACTCATATATTACATATACTATATAAAATATAGTATAAAACAGTATAACTCATATATTACATATACTATATAAAATATAGTATAAAACAGTATAACTCATATATTACATATACTATATAAAATAAAGTATAAAACAGTATAACACATGTATTACATAGACTGTATAAAACAGTATAACACATATATTACATAGAGTGTATGACACAGTATAAGACATGTATTACATAGACTGTATAAAACAGTATAACACATATATTACATAGAGTGTATGACACAGTATAAGACATGTATTACATAGACTGTATAAAACAGTATAACACATATATTACATAGAGTGTATAACACAGTATAAGACATGTATTACATAGAGTGTATGACACAGAGCCTGAAGGAGCGCCCCCTGCTGGACACTGAGCTCCCTGTGTAATGTACATTAGTGCATCATTCCTGTCCACAGGGCTGGGAGGGTTACTGTCAAAGGTATTCTGACACTATTAGAGAAACAAACATTCACTAACACCATCCAAGCATCACAGGCATAAAGGAACTAACTCCATTACTTTTGGATTACCTCAAATACAAATATGCAAATTAGATCCTTGATGACAGCATTTAACTCACTGTGTGCTTGTATTTCACTGCAACATATAAAATCTATATTAATCCATAAGTCCTGCAGCTCTATGGAGTCAACACAATCAACTCAAACATGCCTTTGTGCAGAATAACACAGTCAGAAACAGAAATTATCAAAAAAGTTGAATTTCTCTGTTTATTATTTTTTAAAATTGTGACATGTAGAATAAAGTGCCTTTTTGTATACATATCACTATTTTAAGCTGATTTTTTTCCTGATATTTGTAGGCATTTGTCACAGATGATTTGTTCAAAGATCATCAGAAAAGTGAACATCTGGAGATATTTCCTGTTTTACAGTTTCTGGCTGTGAGTCACCTTCTCTCAGAGGGAACGATACGCTGCAGTCTGCCCTCGTCCCTGGCAGTGGCAGCAGTGGACCAGATGGTGATGGAGGAGGTGAGGAGGGACTCCATCATGGCAGCGTAGAAGTGCTCCATCATCCTCTTTGGCTGGTTGAATTTCTTCAACTGCTGCAGGAAGAACATCCTCTGCTGTGTTTCTTTGTTCTGGCTGATGATGGAGCCCAGGAAGCAGAATGACTCCACAGGGGGAGGAGAAGGGTTTACACTTCATGAAAATAATTTAATGGTGACTGGGTCAGAAGTATCTCAATGGGACTTTCCTGTCTAATTAAAGGATGAATTAAAAAAATAATCAATTTTCTTTCAGCCTTGGTTGTGTTAGAGAAATGCATTGAGGAAAGCTTTAACATTAAATTATCTGACTCCAACAGTTAATCCTCACCTATTTCTCTGCGCTGATTGTTTGATGGAGAATGATGAGCAGGAGACGTCCCAGTTCTCAGTTTAACATAATTTTATTACAATACATCAAGAAATGTGCAGTTACAGAGTCTCTGGGTTCAAACATCACGTCCCTGATACACAGGAGACTGGTTTCAGGTCATGAAGTCTGGACCAGTCTCATTTCCCTCAAACACCTTATTATATTCTAACAGATTTACTAATGATGAAGGTAGATTTCTTCCAGCAGGTGGCGCCCTCTTGATCTGTTGATTGGTCAGTTTTAATCAATACAGGGACACGTGATGTCACCAGGCAGTAATCTGTCCGTGTCCTGACCTGTTCCCCAAAACACTCAACAACCTCCTGCCTTGTTGTGACTCACAGACGTATAACTGGAGACACAGATGTTGCAATGTGCACATAAAATACAAAGCATATAATATATCTTTTGATGATGATAGAATCTTACTCAGTTTAAGCAGTTGGGGTAAATGTATTTAGTTTTGATGTATCTAGAGTAATCATAGTTTTATAACAATATTAGCACATGATCACTGTATCAAAAGCATCTTACATGATTAATATATAAATGCATAGAGAGAGGGCACACACAGTGAATTAGGCACACAGAGACAGACAACAGAGACAGACAATAGAGACAGACACAGAGACAGACACAGAGACAGACAACAGAGACAGACACAGACAGACACAGCGACAGACAAAGAGACAGACAAAGAGACAGACACAGAGACAGACACAGAGACAGACAAAGAGACAGACACAGCGACAGACAAAGAGACAGACAAAGAGACAGACAAAGAGACAGACACAGAGACAGACAAAGAGACAGACAAAGAGACAGACACAGAGACAGACAAAGAGACAGACACAGCGACAGACAAAGAGACAGACACAGAGACAGACACAGAGACAGACAAAGAGACAGACACAGAGACAGACAACAGAGACAGACAACAGAGACAGACACAGAGACAGAATAACAGATTATTTTAACAGCTGTTTAAAATGATTATTAGTGGAATCAAACACAACTTGTGTTTCCAGATGTAAACTGAATGTTGTTGGTGAATTATCCACGTTTCTCTCAACCCACTACAAACATTTCATCTCTTGACAAAATGAACGTGTTCACCTCTTCACCTCTCTGACTCACTTCAGTCCACTAAAGGTTCGTCTGTGGACAGAAACTTCACCTGGACGCTGTCAGATTTGCATTGAATTTGGTTTGGAAATACACCGAATAACATGTAACAGTACAGGTGTGTGTGTGTGGGTGGTTGTGTGGGTGGTTGTGTGGGTGGTTGTGTGTGTGTGGTGTTATGTGTGTGTGTGTGTGTGTGTGTGTGGTGTTATGTGTGTGTGTGTGTGTGTGTGTGTGTGTTGTGTGTGTGTGTGTGTGTGTGTGTGTGTGTGTGGTGTTGTGGTGTGTGAGTGTGTGTGTGTGTGTGTGTATGTCGTGTGTGTGTGTGGTGTTATGTGTGTGTGTGTGTGTGTGTGTGTGTGTGTGTCTCTCCTCATCACTTTCTCTGCTCTCTTTCTGTCCCTGTTTGTTGTTGATAAACACATTGAGGAAACCTTTAACATTAAATATCTGACTCCAACAGTAAATCACCTGTTTCTCTGCTCCGATGGTTTGATGGAGAATGATGACAGGAGACGTCCCAGTTCTCACTTTAACTGTAACTTTATTACAACACGTTAATAAATGAGCAGTTACAGAGTCTCTGGTTCACTCTAACGTCCCTGACAACATGAGGCTGGTCAGTTCATGAGGCTGGACCAGTCTAATGTCACTAAACAGTTTTATATCCTAACAGAGTTCACTATGACTGTAGGTAGATCTCTCCAGAAGGTGTGTCCCTCTCGATCTGCTGATTGGTCAGTTTAATCAATACGTGGACACGTCATGTGACCAAGCAGAGAAGAAGTTATCTTTCTGCTCAGCACATCATGTCTGTGACCTGTTAACAACACATTCAACACAACCTCCTGACACTGGCAGAGATATTATTGGAGACACAGATTTTGCAATGTCCACATAAATATAAAACATAAAATATATATTTTTGTGATTATAGAATCTTACTCTAAACAAGGCAGATGCAGTAAATGTATTTAGTTTAATCAGAGTTTAAAAACAATATTAGCACATGATCATTGTATCAAAGCATCTTGCATGCACAGAGAGGACACACACACACACACACACACACACACACACACACACACACACACACACACACACACACACCCCCACACACACACACACACACATAGTGAATTACGCATGCATAGATAGTGATGTTGGTCACACAGAGAGAATAACAGATTATTCTATCAATCCCCCTTTGACCTCATACACAAGAGGTCAGTTACATCATGTCTTGGTCTTCAGTCACAGTCATCAGCAGTAGATATCAGTGAGCAGTAAAACTTTCATTCCAGACTGGATTACTGCCTTTTGTTAAGGGGAAGGGGGTTTACCTTGGCTGAGCGTGGAGATGAGGCCGACACTGAGATACAAGAGATACAACAGCACACACACACACACCACCAGGACAGCTACCAGGTTTCAGAGGTCCCAAAGACTCTGGAGTCATGGACTGAGCCATGCAGAATGGCCTGGCTCAGTCCATGACTCCAGAGTCTTTGGGACCTCTGAAACCTGTCAGCGCCTATCACAAGGTGAGCCACACAACCATTAATAACCACAGCCATTAATAACCACTTGTTACATCATGGCTGTGTCTAGAATGTCACTCTGTTTGAGGTTGTAATGATGAGATTTAGTGTTGACAGGTGAATTCTCTGGTGTGTTGCTGGGAGACAAGACCAGGACCAGGACCAGGACCAGGACCAGACAGGGGGTCTGCCTGCCAGCCTTTTCTCCTGACACCATCCACAGACCCCCAGGAAGCACAGCAGGCCTACAACCATGCCCATGCCAGGACCAGGACCAGGACCAGGACCAGGACCAGGACCAGGACCAGGACCAGAGTTGAAATGACCTTTGGCCTCCTGAAGGCACGCTTTCAGTGTCTTCACTGTCCTCCACAATGTGGCCTGCCTGAGGAAGGAGAGGGCCCCCAGAGGGCCCCCAGAGGGCCCCCAGCCATGGACTGGGACAATCCTGCAACCTTCCCTGATGACGACAGTGGTCACATGGTGAGGGACCAATATGTGTTAAATTATTTTAGTTAATATGCATGCTTTAAATTTAAGTTAAATATGTCCTGCAGTGGCAGAGGAATGTGTGTTTTTTTTATTTTTTTATTGATTTGGCCTCTTATGATGATTGTGCTGTATACTGTGTGTATAGAAGCTAGCAGGGAGGCTACTGCATCATTCCTCTGTTCATTCCATGTGTATGGATTTGTCCTGCATTTATTTCAGTGTGCAGACATGCAGGGTGTATTATATTCAGGCCTTTGAATGTGTATTTATCCTTGTGTTGAATAATATACTTTGACTCTGTGCTTTCTATCTTGAAGAGTCACTGTGACTTCAGTTTTGAAAGGAGCTGATGGTTTACCTGTTTTGATTTATCCGTATTCAATAAAGGAACATAATGTTACACTTTGTGTATATATATTTATTTATATGGGATGAGTATTTTATACGACCAAGTTTTAGGGCCACACTGAGGAAGACAACAAAAGTCATACATTTATGAGACTGATTCTTTCTGCGGAAAAGATGTATTGTCTAGCATCTTTCTAAAGTCCTGATACTTCTTTTTTAAGATAATTTTATTGGTATTTTTCATGCTTTATTGAAAGTGACAGATAAAAAGGGGTGACAGAGAGGAGGACATGCGGCAAAGGGAGCACAGTGTGATGACAATGTGATGCTGGCTGATGTGCCAAAAGATGAAGTATCTCCTTGTTGGTGAAACCTATTCTGAATATATTTTTTTATATATAGCCTTATAGTCTATGGGAAACTGTAAATTATCTAATTATTGCAACATCATCTAAAATAATTAATTATCCAAAATGATTGAAATGAATGATCACAAACGTTTAAATGATGACAGTGGGCCTAGTTCTATGTGATAACAATGTGTAAAGGGCAGTGGAATAACTATTGGTGTCCGTTTGTGGTGACTGCTGACTGAGATAAGGGATGAGATTAAATAGATCCTGGAGCTTAGCCTGGTCTGGGGCAGGTTTGCTCCACAGAATAAATCTCCATGGTAACTGATACCATAACATATCCTACTGCCCCCTATCCTGCTTTTGTGCAACCGGATCACGGATAACTTGAGCCAGGATAACCAACATATCCCGGCTTAATCCCTTATCCTAGTTTAGTGCAACAGGCCCCAGGACCACCACAACACTAGTAAACAACAAACAAGACCAGGACCACCACAACACTAGTAAACAACAAACAAGACCAGGACCACCACAGCACTAGTAAACAACAAACAAGACCAGGACCACCACAAAACTAGTAAACAACAAACAAGACCAGGACCACCACAACACTAGTAAACAACAAACAAGACCAGGACCACCACAGCACTAGTAAACAACAAACAAGACCAGGACCACCACAACACTAGTAAACAACAAACAAGACCAGGACCACCACAACACTAGTAAACAACAAACAAGACCAGGACCACCACAACACTAGTAAACAACAAACAAGACCAGGACCACCACAGCACTAGTAAACAACAAACAAGACCAGGACCACCACAACACTAGTAAACAACAAACAAGACCAGGACCACCACAACACTAGTAAACAACAAACAAGACCAGGACCACCACAGCACTAGTAAACAACAAACAAGACCAGGGGGGTATTCCAGAAAGCAGGTTCAACAACCTCTGAGTCTATCCCTGAACTCTGAGATGACTTACCCTGAGATGGGAAACTCTGGGTATCCGGTTCCAGAACAGCTGATCTGAGTTAGTTCAATCATCTCTGAGTATGTCAGCCTCGGGTTACGCGCGTGCACAACCACTATAAAAAGCCATCATCAATGGAGCCCCGATTCCACGAGTCACCATGACAACGGAAAAAAAACAAAGATCGACCTATTTCACCGCGGTAGAGTTGGAGATACTCATGCAGTCCTACGGCGAGTATGAGCACATATTTCGCCGAAAAAGTAACACGGCTGCAGCAGCGAAGGAGAGAGAGACTGCATGGGAGAAAATTGCTGCCCGAGTCAACGCGTAAGTTTGAATGTAACACTGACGTAACATTTAACCGTAAGATCGTAGCATTGCCTATAGTTATGATCATAAGTAGGAATTAAATCTCATTTTCATTTAGGTGCAATCCAACAGGAGAAAGGAGGACTTGGAGGCAGTTAAAAATGAAACATAAAAACATTATTCAAAAAGGTAAGACATATTTTGCTAGGCTATGATTGCACCTCACTTAGATTTTTATTTTATTTTTTTAAATTGACTTAGGCTATTAAACAAAGTAAATATTAATTCAGTGGCTACTTCAAATAGTAATTTAAACCCCTAACAAAATGTTGTTTTTCAACGTCCTCTCACTTAATACTCCACTTAGTAGATTAACACTTTATACACATTGAAACACATTTATATTTTATATCTATTGAAGTTATTTAAAATGTGACGCTGTAGCCTACACCAACGCTCATTAAAATACTAATTAAAAACAAACTTTCTGCTCAGCCAACAGAAAGAAGGCAGAGGCCCGAAAAACGGGTGGAGGGCCACCTGCACCACCTCTGACAGAGGCTGAGGAGCTGGCCCTCAGCCAAAACAGGGGTCGGCCTGTGGCTGAGGGCATCCCCGGGGGAAGCTCATCTGAGCCGGTCATCCCCCAGGACACAAGAGGGTTACCTTTCGTACAGCCCTACACACTGTTGCCTTGCCATAATGCTCCGCATCCCCGATGTTGTAAAGAAAACTGCCGTTTGCAAAAAAACGTAGTGCTATGCATAGAGTTTGTTCCGATGTGAGTGCTCGTCCGCGGTGTGTGAGGTTGGTGAAATATGGGCGGAGAAGGTTATTGAGATAAATGATACTGTTTGATGAAAAGCGGTAGCGTTCGAAAAGAAAATCCTCTGGAAATAATAAAACGTCTAACCTGGGTCGGAAGATTCTTTCGCGACGTAAAACATTTCTAATCAAAACGGCCTCGATGTCGATCGGATTTCTAAGAAAGGGGCAATCCATATCTAACCGCTTTCTTCGTGTGGGAGGAGACAGGTAGAAACTCTGGGGTTTTTATAGTAAACCTGCAGCGAGCAGGTTATGTTCACAGAGTACGTCACCGCAGTAACGGACCCAGAGTTTAAGTTACCTCTCTTTCTGGAACGGATAACCTCAGAGTTTCCCTCATCTCAGGGTTAACAAGCTCAGAGTTTTCACATAACCCGCTTTCTGGAATACCCCTCAGGACCACCACAACACTAGTAAACAACAAACAAGACCAGGACCACCACAGCACTAGTAAACAACAAACAAGACCAGGACCACCACAACACTAGTAAACAACAAACAAGACCAGAGGGGTATTCCAGAAAGCGGGTTATGTGAAAACTCTGAGCTTGTTAACCCTGAGATGAGGGAAACTCTGAGGTTATCCGTTCCAGAAAGAGAGGTAACTTAAACTCTGGGTCCGTTACTGCGGTGACGTACTCTGTGAACATAACCTGCTCGCTGGGATCGGAATCTTCCGACCCAGGTTAGACGTTTTATCATTTCCAGAGGATTTTCTTTTCGAACGCTACCGCTTTTCATCAAACAGTATCATTTATCTCAATAACCTTCTCCGCCCATATATCACCAACCTCACACACCGAAATAAAAAAAATAAATAAACCGAAATAAAATATAAATGTGTTTCGATGTGTATAAAGTGTTAATCTACTAAGTGGAGTATTAAGTGAGAGGACGTTGAAAAACAACATTTTGTTAGGGGTTTAAATTACTATTTGAAGTAGCCACTGAATTAATATTTACTTTGTTTAATAGCCTAAGTCAATTTAAAAAAATAAAATAAAAATCTAAGTGAGGTGCAATCATAGCCTAGCAAAATATGTCTTACCTTTTTGAATAATGTTTTTATGTTTCATTTTTAACTGCCTCCAAGTCCTCCTTTCTCCTGTTGGATTGCACCTAAATGAAAATTAGATTTAATTCCTACTTATGATCATAACTATAGGCAATGCTACGATCTTACGGTTAAATGTTACGTCAGTGTTACATTCAAACTTACGCGTTGACTCGGGCAGCAATTTTCTCCCATGCAGTCTCTCTCTCCTTCGCTGCTGCAGCCGTGTTACTTTTTCGGCGAAATATGTGCTCATACTCGCCGTAGGACTGCATGAGTATCTCCAACTCTACCGCGGTGAAATAGGTCGATCTTTGTTTTTTTTCCGTTGTCATGGTGACTCGTGGAATCGGGGCTCCATTGATGATGGCTTTTTATAGTGGTTGTGCACGCGCGTAACCCGAGGCTGACATACTCAGAGATGATTGAACTAACTCAGATCAGCTGTTCTGGAACCGGATACCCAGAGTTTCCCATCTCAGGGTAAGTCATCTCAGAGTTCAGGGATAGACTCAGAGGTTGTTGAACCTGCTTTCTGGAATACCCCCCAGGACCACCACAACACTAGTAAACAACAAACAAGACCAGGACCACCACAGCACTAGTAAACAACAAACAAGACCAGGACCACCACAACACTAGTAAACAACAAACAAGACCAGGACCACCACAGCACTAGTAAACAACAAACAAGACCAGGACCACCACAACACTAGTAAACAACAAACAAGACCAGGACCACCACAACACTAGTAAACAACAAACAAGACCAGGACCACCACAACACTAGTAAACAACAAACAAGACCAAACCCAAAGGGGTAAACACCACTTGGCCTAACAGGGGAACTACTGGGGGGTATTCCAGAAAGCAGGTTCAACAACCTCTGAGTCTATCCCTGAACTCTGAGATGACTTACCCTGAGATGGGAAACTCTGGGTATCCGGTTCCAGAACAGCTGATCTGAGTTAGTTCAATCATCTCTGAGTATGTCAGCCTCGGGTTACGCGCGTGCACAACCACTATAAAAAGCCATCATCAATGGAGCCCCGATTCCACGAGTCACCATGACAACGGAAAAAAAACAAAGATCGACCTATTTCACCGCGGTAGAGTTGGAGATACTCATGCAGTCCTACGGCGAGTATGAACACATATTTCGCCGAAAAAGTAACATGGCTGCAGCAGCGAAGGAGAGAGAGACTGCATGGGAGAAAATTGCTGCCCGAGTCAACGCGTAAGTTTGACTGTAACACTGACGTAACATTTAACCGTAAGATCGTAGCATTGCCTATAGTTATGATCATAAGTAGGAATTAAATCTCATTTTCATTTAGGTGCAATCCAACAGGAGAAAGGAGGACTTGGAGGCAGTTAAAAATGAAACATAAAAACATTATTCAAAAAGGTAAGACATATTTTGCTAGGCTATGATTGCACCTCACTTAGATTTTTATTTTATTTTTTTAAATTGACTTAGGCTATTAAACAAAGTAAATATTAATTCAGTGGCTACTTCAAATAGTAATTTAAACCCCTAACAAAATGTTGTTTTTCAACGTCCTCTCACTTAATACTCCACTTAGTAGATTAACACTTTATACACATCGAAACACATTTATATTTTATATCTATTGAAGTTATTTAATGTGAGTGCTCGTCCGCGGTGTGTGAGGTTGGTGATATATGGGCGGAGAAGGTTATTGAGATAAATGATACTGTTTGATGAAAAGCGGTAGCGTTCGAAAAGAAAATCCTCTGGAAATAATAAAACGTCTAACCTGGGTCGGAAGATTCTTTCGCGACGTAAAACATTTCTAATCAAAACGGCCTCGATGTCGATCGGATTTCTAAGAAAGGGGCAATCCATATCTAACCGCTTTCTTCGTGTGGGAGGAGACAGGTAGAAACTCTGGGGTTTTTATAGTAAACCTGCAGCGAGCAGGTTATGTTCACAGAGTACGTCACCGCAGTAACGGACCCAGAGTTTAAGTTACCTCTCTTTCTGGAACGGATAACCTCAGAGTTTCCCTCATCTCAGGGTTAACAAGCTCAGAGTTTTCACATAACCCGCTTTCTGGAATACCCCTCTGATCTACACTTCCACACAGAGCACAACACATAAAGGATAATAAATCAATCAAAACATAAGCCAACGATACCATGAGGTGTGAGGGGTGAGTGTATGCATGAGTGGAGCTGTAATGTGAAAAGAAAATGTTGTGCGTCCACAAACAAAACAACAAGCACAAAGGAGAGAGAGAGCACCAGGCTCCTTCTCTCTCTGTTTCTCTCTGCCTCATCTCTTTCTATTCTACTTCCTCTTTTTAACACATACAAATACCTTCTGCTTACTCTTTTCCATCTATTATACTCACTTGATTTCAACCATCTGTCATCTCTATTACAGTTCAGAAACAAAACTTTTTCCACCTTTACTCTTTCCTCTTCAACAACAATCTCTTATTTCCACCAACACATGTTTATCTGTCCTCATGACATTTTTTATACAGATAATTTATGTTCAACCGCACCTGAGTGTGCGTGTAATCATCTGTTTATGTGTGTATATATATTTTTGTGTATGTTTTAAGGTTTCTAGGTATTTATTTATACATTTTTATGTCATCAGTTTAAAAACCCTCTGGGCTCAGCTGTAAAGTCCTCGTCACAAAGGTGAAACAGCTGTTTTTGTGACTTTGTAGAGATACGTGGTTCTCACAGGACAGCCACGCTACAAACATATGATGATCTCATAGAATATGATGCATCACTGCACATTAAACTAGCCAACAGGACATAAAGGAGTTCAAACATCTACAGCAGTAAAATACAACAAACACATTAATGCAGCAGGAATATTCATCCAGAAACATCAGATAGAATCAGAAAACATTTTACTGCAACATATATACTTTAACTCTGAGTAAGGTTTGAATACAGCACTTTGACTTGTAGTGTAGTATTTTGACAGTGTACTATGAGTACTTTTACTGCAGTAAAGGCTCTGAATATGTGCTGTATTCCTCTCAGGTGTGTTCCTCTGTGTTTCCTCCTCAGTGAACTGTCAGCTGCCACATCACTAAGCAACCAAACAAACAGTGTCACACACACAACAAAAAGCATTACATTTGATAACGAATGGTGCAGATCATTTCCCTGTTGTTTGTTTAATATGCAAATCATTGCTGCCTCTGTTCGGGCCATGTAGTTGGAATAATCCGGAGGTGTTGTTCATTGTTCATCTGCTTCAACAGCAGCGAGTCTGAAGTGTGACACTCTCATGAAGCGAGAGAGAAATCAAGATGTTGTTGCTTCTTCTGCTCCTCTTGGCTGCACCAGGTAAGTCTTTCTCTTCTTTTATATTCACACTACATTGGTATATCATTGTGGCTGCAGAGCTCTTATCACAAATCTTTAATGATGCTCTTCACTTACATTATGATTGATGAACACACTAAAGCAGACTGATTGATGTTGATTCATTTGTCACATCTCTAATTTTTCTTTAAAATGTATGAGAGTTTCTGTTTTTCACTACTGGGTTTCACTTTATACCTGCACTAATTAAACTCACTTCATTTTTATTTAAGTTAATCTTTGATTGACATGTAGAGCCCTCAGGCATGTCGGCCCTGGTAGATCTGCCCTGATGTTATCCTACCAAAACACTTTATTACACAATATACTTTATTATTTATTATCATACATTCAGATTATTTGGAAGATGTCACAAGGCAAAAATTTTTTAAAATACAACAATGTGTTGTGTTGTATAAATTTGTCCTGTTTTTAAATGCAGAATAAGTAAAAATAACAATCTGTCTGTGTGAAAAGTTGTCAGTTATATAATATAATATAATATAATATTATATTATATTATATTATATTATATTATATTATATTATTGCAGGTATAAAATGCATGAAAGAAAATACTCTGAATTGTCCTTAGTCCTTAGTGTGCATTACTTGAGTAAATGTACTTAAGATCAAAGATGAGAAGAGATATTACTTTATTTTTCTGCAGTGAGGAAACTTACAGACACATAGATATAGAATACAGAATGAGAATATAAATAATAAGACATATATATATACACATTATATACATACATTTCTGCTATTTGGCATTTATTATTAATATATATTTTGTGTTTGTATTCCTTAAAGTACTTTACATTAGAAAAAATATATTTTAGCATTTTAAAAAGGTTAAATAGGTTGTTGCATGTATTGGTATGAACAACATGAATGAATTAATATTTTTAAACTTTGTATCATAAAAATAATATATGTATTTAAAATGTAATACATTCCTAATTTTACTACAAACACAATGTCACGTCTGAATCCATTAAACTGTAAAGTTACAAAGTGAACATGTATAAACAGTTATTTATAGCATAAATGTGATCAGTGTGTGTGTGTGTGTGTCTACAGGCCTGTGTGCTGGACGTCAGTACCATGTCATTAATGAAAAGAAGACTTTTACTGAAGCACAAAGTTACTGCAGAGAGACATACTCAGACCTGGCCACTGTAGACAGCATGGAGGATGTGGAGACCCTGAAGAAAACGGCAGAAACAGAAGGAGTTTCCTCTGTGAGTTCACTTTTCTCTTTCTCTCCTTTCAAAGCTGTTTTTGACAATCATGTGAGTGACAGGTGGATTTAAAGTTTTACAATCTGAGCCTAGCCTGGCTAACACCAGACTAATCTCAAATGAATTCAGTCTGGAAACCAGCCGTTCATTTCTCCGTAGAGGAGGTGTGGTTTACGATCCTCCAGAGCCGTTTATTGGGCGCTATGAATGTCTATCAAAGCGTCTGTAGGTAGCTCTTAGCCAATCAGATCAGTTATACCAGATGACGTAGCAGAGCTACAGAAAATGGATGTTTGTTGTGTGTGTGTCTGTGAGAGTGTTGTTTGCTGCTTTGTTTATTTGTTTATTTATTAAGGATCCCCATTAGCTGGTACCTTAGTTACCAGCTAGTCTTCCTGGGGTCCACAGGAACAGCACAGAATATACAGAAAAAACATATTCTCAATTTATCAAACATTTACAGGTAAGGTCAATCACAATAAACCTAAAAAGGGTAAGAAAGGGAAAGGTAAGAACAACATTTAAAAATGTACAGCTTGTATAAAATAAAATTTCACTTTCTTTTTAAATACCTGTTTACTTTCAGTGCAACAGAGGTAGTGAGGCAGATTATTCCACAGAGTAATTGCTCTATAGATAAAAGATGGCGATAAGGCCTTTGTTCTTGGGTGAGGCACTTCAAGCTGACCGTTACTGGACCCTCTAGTGCTGTAGTTGTGCAAGGAGTTTCTACACACAATTTGATTAATTAAAAAGTCAGGCGCTTCATTAATCAAGACTGACTGAAACATTACAGCAGTGCTTGATGCTAACCTGTTATCTACCATCAGCCATGAGAGGGAATCATGCATGCGGTTAACATTAGACCGGGTGGAGCAGCCCAACACCAACCGTGCAGCCTTGTTTTGGGCAATCTGCAGCTTTTTGAGCTCAGTTTTGGCAGCAGATGCCCAGACCACAGAACAATAGTCTAGGTGGCACAACACCAAACTCTGCACTATCTGACACATGAGGGGTCGAGCAACAAAGGAAGCACATTTCCTAGAGATACCAACAGCTCTTCCCATTGTTAAGATAATTTGACTAATGTGATTACTGAAGGAAAGCCTAGAATCCAACATTATACCCAGTAGTTTAACAGCCTCTACTTGTTCCACAGTTACATTATTTAACTGTAAATCCAGCTTTGGGCTACAAGATAACTTATGTCTTGTGCCTATTAAAATGCTCTTTGTTTTGAGATTGTTAAGGACTAACTTATTACAAGAAACCCAGTCATGCAGAATTTGCAGTTCCTTATTAAGAACATCATTCAATTCGCTGCATGAAGGCGCAGCATAATACAAGGTGGCATCATCGGCATAAAACACAATTTCTGCTCTCTCAGTAGCCCAAGCAAGATCATTAATGAACACAATGAACAGTAACGGTCCAAGACAGCTGCCCTGAGGCACACCACATACTAGATCCCCACTGTTTGAAATTCCACCATTTAAATGCACCTGTTGTGATCTAGATGACAGATAGTTATAAATCCACATTAAAGCCAGTGGGCCAAAACCATAACAGTCAAGTTTTTTTATCAGAAGAGCGTGATCAAGCAGATCAAAGGCGGCAGTAAAATCTAGCAGCACAGCCCCCACCATTAAAGAATTATCAATAGCTCTAAACCAGTCATCAGTCATCTTTATCAAGGCAGAGGACATGGAGTGGCCAGCTCTGTAGGCATGCTGAGACATAGTTATCAAGTTATTTGTAAAAAAAAAAATCATGAATTTGCATATATACAACTTTCTCCATGATTTTACTCAGGACTGGTATTATGCTAATTGGTCTGGAGTTGCTCTCATTAAAAACCTTTTTTTTATCTTTGGGTATTGGGACAATTTTGGCTGTCTTCCACAACAAAGGAGTTTTGCAGACACATCAACATCTATTAATGATATAGGTCACAGGAGATGAAATACAGCTGGCAGTAATCCTTAACAGTTTACTTTCCAGATCATCTACACCCGCTAATTTATTGTCAGGAAGAGAGCAGAGAAGCTTTTCCACCTCTCTGACTTCAACCTGGTGAAATTCAAAAGTGCATAATTTGTCATTCATTATAATATTCGTAATTATGTCCTTTGATTTATGGTTATCTGAGGTATCCATGGTTTCTCTAAGTTTGGATATTTTTTTTATAAAGAACTTATTAAAATGATTAGCAATGTCATTTGGCTTAGTGAGAGCAAAACCATTTGATTCAACAAAGGGAGGACAAACATTAGTTTTGCGACCCATCATTTCATTAAAAACACTCCAAAGATTTTTCCCCTCATATTTAGCAGTATTTAATCTTTGTTTATAGTAATGCCTCTTTTTCATTTTATTTAATTTTGTGACTTGATTGCGCAAAGAGCAATACAGTGAACCCTCGCTATAACGCGGTTCACTTTTCACGGTCTCGCTGCTTCACGGATTTGCATCATGCATTGTGTTCTGCATTCTGATTGGCTAAACAGTCTCTCCGCGTCTTCTCTACCTGTGTGTCAATAACGTTATGGTTTAATATGTACACGTACGTAGAAGAAAAAAACGCCACAGAGCGGAGTCAGGATGCAGCGGCTCAGTCAGAAGAGCAGTGAAATACTGTACTGTACACGTGAGTCACTATTTGTCCTACTGTACTTTGTATTTTTTTTCATAATCATTTTTCTTTTTCTCCCGTTCCAATCCGTCACGGTGGGGCGGTGCTGATCCCCGCAATATTAACCCTTCAGTTCGTATTGATGATTAAAATTATTATTTATTTATTTATAACTATATTATTTTACAGTACAGTAGTTATTTGTAAAAAAATAAAATAAAAAAAAACAACAACAACAAACGTTTATACAGTACTTTTATTTGTTAAACAAATGCTTGGGCCTGTAAAAAGGTTTTGTTCCTTGCTTTCAATGTTTTATGGAGTATTTCATTGTATAATAACTGTAAAAAAATAAAGGTTTCTACTTCACGGATTTCGCCTATCGCGGGTTCTTTTTGGAACGTAACCCCCGCGATAAACAAGGGTTCACTGTACTTGCGTCTGTCTTCAATTAATCCAGACCTTATAGCAACTTTTTTTAGCAGCGTCTCTCTCTGTCATTAAATTCATTAAAGTGTTATCAATCCATGGAGCTCTTTTATGTTTGACTGAAAACTTTTTTAAAGGAGCATGCTCGTCAACAACTTTCATGTATTTGGACATAAATAAGCTAAGTGCAGCCTCAGGGTCACCCTCACTATATACATCACTCCAATTTATACTTGATATATCTTTGATAAAATAGTCTTTGTGAAATTTTTTATATGAACGAGTATAAATAACATTTGCTCTGACTTTCTGAAGCTTTGTCTTTCTGGTAACAGCAATTATGTTATGGTCGCTGAAGCCAATTGGCACAGAAACAACTTCAGAGCATAAATCAGGAACATTAGTATAGATGTGATCAATACATGAATTCAGGGTGATACCGTCGTTGTCTATACTATTTCTGGTGGGCAGAGTGACAATCTGATACAGGTTACAAGCATTCAAAATAGAGAGGACCTTGTTCTT
Organism: Centropristis striata; assembly: GCF_030273125.1. Lineage (NCBI taxonomy): Eukaryota > Metazoa > Chordata > Actinopteri > Perciformes > Serranidae > Centropristis > Centropristis striata. Next base: position 499,802 of record NW_026739042.1, read on the forward strand.
GTTTGTACCAGGCTTACCCAACCAATCTATGTTCATATCACCTAATAGGTAGATTTCATTATTCATATCAGATAACTTATCAAACATATTACACAGATCATTAAGATATAGAGCATCAGCACTAGGAGGACGGTAGAAACAGCATACTAAAATAGGCTTAAGGTGCGATACATAGACTTGTACACAAATAGCTTCAATATCATCTCTCATTAAATCATAACGTACTTTGGCAGGAAAAATATTCTGAACACAGATGGCCACACCTCTTCCAAAATGATACTGAGTCAGTCAAAAAAAAATCATTAAGATGTGTCTCGGAAATGGCAGGGATATTAATACTATTCCTGCGAACAATGCTTTCTATTTCCTCAACCTTATTGCGCAAGCTGCATATATTAACATGAGCTAAAACTAGCCCCTTTTCAAGACCCAGTTTAGTGCCAGAAATATCATTCAAAGAATGAGTCATATGGACTCAGTGAAAAACAAGAAAAACCATATTAAACCATGTTAAAAGAGCCAGGGAGTTATTTTTGAGTCTCGGAATAGCTGACCATTAATATAAAGCTTGTCAACAGTCAGTGCCACTTTACATTTTTGAGCCCTTTTTTCCTTCATGATAGGCAACAGAACTTTCCTCCTGGCATTGATTTCAGCAGGGAAGTGGTCATTCAGCCAGAAGGAAGTCCCCCTCAGTTCCCTTCCATGACTCTTGACCATTTCTTTCTGCTTGTAGTGTTCAAAACGAACTATAATTGGAACTATAACTCACTTGGTTTGCTCAGTCTATGAACTCTGGAAAATGCAATGTCCTTCACAACCTCAGGAGAAAATTTAGTTTTGGACATGAATTCTCTCACCGTTGTTTCAGGGTCAGCATTGTCCTCTTGAATGCCAGCAACAATTAGATTGTCTCTCATATTTCTGCACTGAATATCCAACAATGTTTCTTTCATGTGCTTATAGTCCTGCATGAGAGAGGTTGAAGTTTGCTGGACCTTATTCATTGCTTCTTTGAGAGTGATGTTTTCCCTCATTAACTCTTCAATCTGAATTTGGCTAAATTCTAAGCTCATTTTCAGATTGCAGATCTCCATTTGTAAAGACTCAAGAATATCTAGTTTGCTTAGTCTGGCATTAATTGATTAAAATATTGCTGCATCTACTTCCAAAGTAGTCATATCAGCATTTTTTGTTGGAGGCTTACGAGACCTCAGATTTTCAGATGGAGGCTTATCTGAGGCTACCTTGTCATTACTCTTGTTTGGCATTTCAAGGAGCAATGCAGTGCAGAGTAGTAGATGGAGTAGGCCTCAAGCTGCTTCAGGCTGCAGATTAGTAGATGGAGTAGGCCTCAAGCTGCTTCAGGCTGCAGTAGATGGAGTAAGCCTCAGGCTGCTTCAGGCTCCTCCAGTTCTCGCTTTCTGCAAGATTATTTATTTTCACGCTTTATTCCCCCTCATGTCATTCAGCAACACACATCCACTGATTTTATGGGCAATAAACAAGCTGCTGGGGGTCTCTGGGGGCTCCGCTGTCCCCCGATTCGGAGCCAGATCACCGCCGTTACGGTAGCAGGGCTAATAGCCCCGCTACTGTAACGATAATAGCCCCGCTACCGTAACGCCGGTGATCTGGCTACCAGCCGGGGGACAGCGGAGCCGCTGGGAGACCTTTCGCCTTTCAACTTTCGCTCTAAACTATTTAAAACACCATCTACAGCTAAAGAGAGTTTCGCGTCTGCAGCAGCCATGTTGGATCCGTAAGAAAACTACAAAACTACAAGCTTCCGTCTGTCTAGTAGTACGCGTCATCGTCTTGCCGTCCCTCCCCGCTCTGTGATTGGATCCTAAAACAGGGCTAAGAAACCTCTCTGGTTACCAGACCCTTTCGCAGTTCGAAATGAAATCGAGCGCGCAAGGCAGTCTGGGTATACCCAGGCTAATCTGAGCCGTGATACTTCAGAGGAACTTTAATGTTTTTTTTTACACTGAACGAGGACTAAGGATTTTGTTCCCCATTGAACGTGCATGATAAGGGATCTCTTAATGTCCAGTATAAACAGCAGGAATTATTACAGGAAGCAGAACCTGTTTCACTGTTCATATGGACACCTGATTATTATTAGGGCCTCGGGGCAATCTCCCCAGCACTGGTCCCATCCAGCAATATCTGTAGGGACCAGTGCTGCACTACTGTTATACTGTGGATTTCTTCTTATTCCTCTTCCGGACGCAATTTCGTCCCGCTACTAGTCCTACAACTTGAAGAGTTGCAGGACAAATTATATATCAAAACGTGCGGTTTGATCGGGATCGGTGTTCTATTACTTTTCTCTACGGAATATGAATTTTTCGCAATGTTAGTCGCGAAAAACTGCCCAAAATTTTGCATGTGTAGAGGGAGAGAAGAAATTGTAAAAAAAAAATTTGAAAACTGCGCTCCAGGCCGCAAATTCCACTCTACAGAAATAATTTATACATATAAACGTAGGAAAATTAGTCTTCTCACTCACAATCCTCTGGTAAAGCTGTCAGAGTTATAGTTTGGGCGTAGGTAGCAGAGATGATCCTCCAACACCACCAACAGCCTCAATGGCTCCCATATTAAAAACGCAGGGAGATTTCTGAAAAAAGTAAGATGTAACATTTTTTTTAGATCGCTCTAACAAAGCTATTTTTTCATTCTTCTGAAAAAACAAACATATGTAGACGTTCAGGAAGAACTCAGGACGCTCAAAGTGAAGTTGGATCAATGATAGGTATTATGGTTTTGCCAAAAATGCTTTCTGTTCGAGGCCAGAAATTTCAGTCCACCTCTGGCTGCTTTCACTCTTTCATTAACAGGTGTCGGTTAATTCTGTTGATTGCTTTGATCTGATTGCCTTTGATCTTTGATGTGATTACAGTTACAGATACACACACACACACACACACACACACACACACACATACACACACATTTTGAGGTTAAAGGGCATAGTTTGAAATCTCTGAAGAATCTCATCATAGTGTACACACACCGGCAGTAGCCCCCGTGGCCCTTTCAGAGTTTCCCCAGAGGAAATTTTCTAGTTAATAATATAATTATGTGTTTCAGCTCACCTGGATCGGGCTGTACGATGACGTGAACAGCTGGAGGTGGTCACTGTCAAACACAAGTTTCTACAAACCAGGAGAGGAGGAGTTCAGAGGATGGAATGAAGGAGAACCAAACAATCTGGGCAGTAAAGAAAACTGCACAGTGATGTTTAATGATGGACGATGGCGTGATACCAGCTGCTCAAACAAATTTCAGGCAGTCTGCTGTAAAGTGAGAGGTGAGAATATTGATGAGTGAAGGTAAAACAGAGCAGTTGAGCTTGTTGACCTCTCCCCTTCTCTGCTGCTCTTTGCCTCTCTGTCTCCAGTTACATGAAGCTAATTTAAAGCAGATGGACGTGAGTCCTGCCTTCATTGACATAAATATATAAAGGTTTCTATAAAGAGCTCCATCATTAACAGCTTTATCCCACGTCACTGTCTCAGTCAACAGGGCTGCAAGAGAAGGAGTTGATATGCACACAGCTCCACGGTGACTTCAGCTTCATGCTCACATTCATTAAGAAACATCAGACTGCTGAGAAAAACATTCAGACGCAGAAAAATTCAAAGTTTGCATCTATGTTGTGTGTTATGTTGCCTCTGCACAGCATTTCTCTCTGCTCTATGTTCAGGGCGGGATGTGACATTTGTTTTCATTAACGACCGCATGAGCTGGACCGAGGCCCAGAGCTACTGCAGAGAACACCACACAGACCTGGCCAGTGTGAGGAACAAGGAAGAGAACCAGAAGGTCCAGGAGCTGGTTCCAGAAGATGAATATGTCTGGATCGGCCTTTTCAGAGACTCCTGGAAGTGGTCTGATGGAAGCAGCTCCTCGTTCAGATACTGGAAGTCAGGGCAACCTAATGGTCCAAAGGAGGCTTGTGTAGTAGCAGATTTCAGGTCCTCTGGAGAATGGAGGGATGTGACCTGTGACGAGAAGTTTCCATTCATCTGCTCCGGTCCATCTGAGTGGTAACCCCTGATTCAAACAGTATTTATATTAGATTTAGCTTTACTTTAACATGAAATGAGAAGATAAAAAACATTTCTGGACAATAAATGTGAACTCTCAGGATGCTGATGTTAGCGTGCAGTGACCAACTGCAGATAATCAGTTTGTGTTGACTTCAATGTGAGAATATGAACAGATGGAGGAAGTAACTGCTTCTACCTGACTGATAAAGCCCTGAACGCCCCCTGGTGGCGGCCTGCAGTATAGCTCTAAACTGACCACAGGCAGGACTAAACTAACTGAGGACACTTTATATCAACAGGATGCTGATTATTATCAGAGCAGAAATCTCTCAACTCATCATGTCTGATTTCATGTTTTTTTAAAGCGTCTTTGATGAAGAAGAAGAAGACAGTGAAGAGATGGAGGATGAGTGTGACTGTATCTGCTGTGATTGAGGGAATGCTGAAGCAGGTAAATCTTCTTTTTATTCAACTTTTATGCAAAAACTGAGCAACAAATGACTGTTAGAAGCAAATTTAAAATGAGATGAGATGAAACTTTATCAGCCCTCAGAGAGTGAATTCACATTAAAGCAGTAAAAGAAACAGTCTGAGGAGGAAACAGATAAAGAGACATTTAAAATAATAAATAGAGCAAAATCATTCACATACTAAATGTTATAAACATCACAATGCTTTGGACAACAACGTGACATGAGAAGTAGAAACAGGGAAAGTCACAAACTATCATGTGAGTTAAAAAAGTGTGAAAAAGAGCTTCCAGAGGATGAAATGTAAAGAAGAAAGCAGAATGTAATCTCTGTGTGAGTAATAATGTTTGTCAGCTCCAACAGAAGCTGAAGGACCAGGGGCTGAATGACGACGTCACACTGAGCTGGAGGAAGCAGCAGATGGAAAAGTCTTCCACAAGGAGAAGAAGAAGACCAGCTTTCATTGAGATTTGCTGTTAATCAGAGAAAAGTGTGTTTCTCTCCTCAGAGTCCTCGTGTGATGTGTGAGAATAGAGCTGCACCAATAACAGTCTAGACGGAACTGTCCAAAAAGTGAAAGTGAGGAGCATTTATGGGTACAAGTCAGGATCTGGCCTACTTTACTTATTTCAAGGGTACTGAATCCAAAAAAAATTGTTTCCAAGCGAAATTTTTAGTTTTTGACCTTCTAATTTGCATATCGAAATGGCCGCCGTTGGTCGTTGGACCATTTCCCCTTAGTTTTTTTGAAAGTAGGCAATCAAAGATGAGGAAATTAAGTTTCTGGATCTATAGTCTAGAGTCAGAGCAAGGATATAGTGGAGGCTCAGTGTCTTTTTTATGCATATATATATATATATACATGCAAAATACCAACTTTTAAGGTGAGATTAAGCATTATTTGTGTCATTTTTTTAAGGCCGACATAAATATCCAATCAATATCACTTTTAAATGTTCCAGTTGGTATTTTGCATATATATATGTACATAAAATAGACACTGAGCCTCCACTATATCCTTGCTCTGACTCTAGACTATAGATCCAGAAACTTAATTTCCTCATCTTTGATTGTCTACTTACAAAAAAACTCAGGGGAAATGGTCCAATCACTGTGTAAGATGGACAATTGGAGGCCATTTGATACAATTTAGAAGGTCAAAAACTCAAAATTTCGCTTGGGAACCATTTTTTTTTGGACTCAGCACCCTTGAGATATGTAAGGTAGGCCGGTTCCTGACTTGTACCCATAAATGCTCCTCACTTCTTATAGAAGGCCTTTATTCTGAAATCCATCTAGACTATTAGCAGATTAATCCACTCGTTGCAGCTGTTTTTACAATCAAATCATCATTTTAGTCATTTTACAAGCTCAAATGTCAAATATCTGCTGGTTCCAGCTTCTCCAGTTTAAAGAGTTCATGCTTTTATTCGTCATATATGGTCATAAACTTATATTTACTCATATTTAAACATATACAGACTCTTGGTTTATTAAGTTTGAATTGATGTGTTTGGGCTGTGGGAAATTATAACAGCAATGTTTTATTATTTTTCACATTTTATAGGTAAGATAATATAAATTAGATTTGACTGGAATCAACTCCAGTGAAAATCCACCTTTAAACTTTAATGTTGTGTTGAATCATTCAAACCTACTTTCATGAGTAAAAACATCTTTCTTCATTTGAGTTAATATATTTCATCAAAACATGCCAAACACTTCTGACTTTTCAAATATGAATATTTAATGCTTTTCTTTGTCATATATGGTCATAATCTTATATTTACTCATATTTAAAGGTGTTGGTTTATTAAAACAAGACATTATAATTCATGTGTTTGTGCTGTGGGGATTTATAACAGAGATGTTTCACTATTTTCTGACATTTCATTGATAAGATTAATAATATTAGATTACACATATTCTTCATGATGAGATTAGATATTTCACTTGTTTTGGTTTAGAAATGAAAGTCTCACTGGGAACAATGCTGTCATGATATTTTTATAATGAAATAAAATAATAATTACAGTAATGTGAAAATGTATGATGAAATAACATAATGTGTGCAATGAATTTAATAAATTTCTTTAATTTCAGAATTTGATCATTTATTTATATCACAATTGACTTGTGTGATGATTTATTTGTTATCTTATAATAGAGATAATAGAGAAGACTCCCATAATACTGATGGTTTATAACAATAAATGTCCTCTGTGATCTATAATCTTTTTATAAAGTTTCATCATCTCTGAGATGTTTTAGACTTCATTAAGGGTTATAATAGGTTACTTCATTAATTGGGACAAATCTGAGGCCTTTATCAGGCTATTGTCCATCTACCCTCTTACATCATCAAACTAATATCTAGGCATTCGAATAACTCCTGATTATAAAGATATGGTCCGAGAGAACATTAACCCACTGCTTCAGAAAATGAAATCAGATTTTGGCAGATGGACTAAAATCCACCTTTCACTTTGGGGTAAAATACACTCTGTTAACACACATCACTTTTAAAAGCATTTATTTGTCACAATATGTTTCATATGGGGCTCATAAAGTGGTTAATATGACATGGCCTCGGTCGAGACACGGGCAGAGAGAGAGAGAGGGAGAAACGTGATAAATACGTTCGGTATTTGTTTATGTTCAGCTCAAGGAAACCAGCTGTTTTAGATCGAGCCGAAACAAAATGTTACCTGGACACTGACGTAAGCAACTTGAAGGATAAATAATTGAAGGCACGGAGGCTTAGAGAAGATGAATGGCTCAACGTGTATAGCTGATGGATAATTTGCTACTTAATTTTGCTTATGTGAGTTCGAATCCAGCTCTTACCAATCTCGCAAACATTTTATTTCCATACATTTCTTTTTTTACCGGCAGCTGTGATGTAGTGTTCACTTATTCAATGATGTTCCCCCCAGTAGATAGGAGGTGCGACTCGTAAAACGCCAGGTATTATGTTTATAAATATGTGACCAATCTGCTGACAGAGCGGGGCCACAGCTGCTGATGTTGATGCACGCACGCGTACGTAAACCAGATCTCATCTGTGGTATAGTCTGGCGTTATCCAGGCTAGTAGATAGGCAGGTTATCAAGGCGAGAGTAGGCTAACTCTCCTGTATATAACGGTGTTTTTTTTAACTGATTGGTGGGTTTACCCCTTACACCTGCGTATACCCACCTCTACACCACTGGTTATACCCTTGAAACAACTAACGAAACATCCATTTAATGTTGACTTTGTTGTCTGGTAGACGCAGTTCCCGAAAAACACACTTATAGACCGCACCAGTTTGCACCAGTATGCTGTCAGAATAACTGTCATGGTGCTGTAATAATCACATTTTAAATAAAAAGTACACACAGCCCTCCTATTAGCTGCTACTGATGATGCTACTTCAACTACACCTCACAAAAATATAGTTTAAGTATGATTCTTAAATTAGATCTGAAAGCAGGTTTATCCTGTTCTCACTCTCACAAGACTCACTAAACTGGGCACATTTGTTGTTTTGAGACATTTTATATACAATTACTGCAAGACTCAAATCCTCAAAACCACAAATCTATAGTTTCACAATTTAAAAAGTTTAAAGCTGCTCACTTTAATTATTCATCAAACAAACGGGAGGGAAAAGTGCCTTTGTTGGAGACTATTCTCATCGGCAGATTAATCCACATTCTCCAGTTCCTGATTCATGGCTTCTGCTCCAGATGTAAACATGTCATCTACTGTGTGTGTTCTCACCTGTTTCCCAGGTAACCATCAGTGTGACGGCCGTCATGAGGATGAACAGAACCGCCAGCGTTACCTCCAGAGCAGAAAGACCACAGCACACCTGTTTCCTTCCCGCCATCCTGTCTGTCAGCACTGAGTGAGTTATCACCGTTCCTCTTAATAATCACCAGAACAAACTGTCTCTCCTCTGTTATGTAACCAATTATCGGCGTACTGGATGTTATGATCCCCGAGGTGTTGCACCAGCCGTCCCAGGTGTGAATGTGTTATACATCTGAATTTCAACGAGCCAATCAGGCGTTTTTTACTGTTTTTACATTTTACTTGCTGTGGCCTTGTACCTCACTGTTATATATGAAATATAAATATAATGTATACGTCCTGAAGCTCTATGGACTCTGCACAACAGAGGCTAGAAGTGGGAACAGCTAAAATATATCCTTTGCGCAGAATAACACATGATATAAATTATTTAAAAAAATTTAAAAAGATGCAAGTTCAATATGCCTGATAATTTTTTTTAAATGGGAAAAAAATGGAATCTACATATACAACACTTTTCCAAGTGTCACAAATGTTGAAAAAAGATTGCTCCACATATTCTACATATTGAACTATTTCCATGTTTCCAGCCTCTCATGACCGCCCCTCCATAAACTGATTTTTTTTTTTTGTGAATATACAGGGTGTCCATAAAGTCTCTTTACAATTTATTAAACAATATATTACAACGTATTGTATGTAGTCAGTGGTTATCAAAGCTTTTAATCACATTGCATTTGTGTTTAGGTATAGGTAGTGGTAAATGAACCCCTATAAAAAAAGGCTCAACGTGTATCATGGCTTATTGATATGCAGACCTGTGGGGTTATGATAAAGATCTCGTGTGTTGACCAAAGATACGGACATCACTGACCTAAAGCACAAGATCACTGCAACCATTGATGAGGCTCTGCTACAGAAAAATAAAATCAAGTACCGTCTTGATGTGCACTGTGCACCTACTGGTGCCCATGTAGAGGTGCATTAAATGAGGCAAAAAAAACCTTTGATATCCACTCCTCATTTTGTAATATTTTTCACATGTTTGTCTGTTCATTTGCTTTCGTAATAAATGTTTTAAGTTGTAAAGAGACTTTATGGACACCCTGTATGTCATGTGAACATTCGTCTCAGCAGAATCAACCATGAGTGCAGAACTTAATGTTTTTAATAGGATCTGGCTAGTGCAAACATTTTATTTTTGAAGTGACTTTGACAGAAATATCACAACTTTAACCTTCATTTGGTTACTCTTTTTCCTAATAGAAGCTTTCGTAATCTATAATCCCTTCAAGGCCGTTTGGAAAGGTCAACCTCTGACGATAATGCCTGTTTACAGTTTCTTTCTATGATGACAGATAAATATTTGGGATTTTTTAAAAAGAAACATATATTTCAAACCTGTCGGCGGGATCAGAACAACATAAAATCCTTCTTGAGTTTGTAGTAAATACCAGCTATTTTCTAACTTGGGTTGCACCAGTCAAATATAAGATATGTCTTTGGTCCTTTATCACACCTGCGTGTCCAAACCAAGGTTCATGTTTTTGTTTAATTGTATACACTTGATCAGGTCAGTTTTGGCCTAACATTACAATTGTGCCAGCACACTGAAGACCCAGTGAGCTGAACTTGACAGGGATTCATTTGTAGATCAAACTGAAAAGTCAGAAGGGTTGCCGTGAAAAGACCCTGAGTTAGTCATTAAGTCTGTTCAGCGTCCAATCAGAGAACATGCAACTCTGTCAACAAGGAAATATCCAATTCTTTATGTGAGTAAATAATGACGTTCATGAAAGATGAAGAGATCTGAAACGATTAATACATGAAACGTTCACACTACATTTGGACTGGAACAAGTTAGACAGTGGCATTAAGCAACTTCCTACAGCTCAGAAAGCTGATCTGAGGTCTGTTTCCACCGAGAAACAACAACATCCCAGACTCCAGGGAGCCATGGAGGAAACAGACCTCAAATCAGTCAGAATCTGGATTTAAACAACATGATCAAACTCACCTTCAGTGTGAAACCAGCAGGGAAAGTGTTGGTGTGGTGTTTTTCAGATCCACCTGAACACTTCAGCTGTTATCTAACTGATAAACAGCCTGCAGGTATTCTCCTCTCTCACTCCAAAGGTCACTCACCTGAGCATCACTCAGATTATAGATCACAGATTAGATCAGTGACGACAGTAAGTAATAAAATTAATAAACTGTTATCAAGCTGTTTGGTTCTTGACCCTGGAAACAGGAGATCTCAACTCAAGGTCCACTTTCTTGCTTGTTCCAGAGCTTTTGACTATATTTCTATGGGGAACTGATCTGTGATGTCAGTAAACATTCTCATGGGGATTTTATGGTTTCAAGTCTTCTTTAATACAGCAGAAAATGATGGTCCCATTTAGTCACACAGAACAGAACCTTTGTCCCTTTCACAGGGTTTTTTCCACATATACAGTATGAAGAAATTTGGACCAGTCACAGATCCCTACTGGGGTACATACATACATATATATATATATCAGCGCTATTTTGATTGTTTCTTATCTCTACAGACATTAATTGCAATGTTTTCTTAAATTATGATAAAAACAGAGCCGAAGCACACATTTAAGACTATATTTAGTCTTTAAAGTCTCACAACCAGCCCTATTGTATGTACACATGTAAACATCGAGCTTGAAACTGTCTGAAGACTGCTGATATATTTTAGTGTTTTTGTGTGCTTCCACCAGCTTCAGGACGTGCTGGTATCCCGGCTGACCGTCAGGACCCTGAATATATATATATATATATATATATATATATATTTCCCTTCCCCTTCTCATAATTATAATTAATGCTCTCTAACTTTTTACTCCAAATACTTTTGATAACTTAATACTCTTGACAAGGTAAATACTTATACACTTGAACGATATTAAGTACTATATTTGTTGCCTACTGAATGAATAAAATATAGAGGGTACACACATTTAAGATGCACAACTAAACATAGTTATATATTAATGTGCGTGTGTGTGTGTGTGTGTGTGTGTGTGTGTGTGTGTGTGTGTGTTAAATATATCCTCCTGTGACCCAGTCCACTGACTTGTGTCCTCCATAGTGGACATTTTGTTCACATGCATCTTCTTTTCCTGTTTTAAACTACTCTATCAATCCCCACTGTACTGTGAAGAGACATCCTGGCTTTCCACTGACATGTTGTGTTGTGTGATGCTGAGGTGCTGGGAGCTTCTTTTCTCCTCCTCTTTCTTTTTATCCAAAATAGACGGCATAGCAGCAGGCACATTTAATGGAAAGAGGAGAGGTAAGTCAAATATTGTTTATCTATTGTTTTTTTTCTATGATAAAGATATATTGTCTTGTTTATTAACATGTTAGAAGTGATATGTTTAGTTCTGAAAACAGTTATATTATTCATATTTTAAATTGATAGCCCTTTTTTAATGTCAGTTATAGTGGACACTAACACCGTCTTCATGTACTTAATAACTCGACATTGTGAACACTGATAGTTGAGGCAGATTTGGAGCTGTCAGATGATGAAAGAGATGAGGATGAGTTTGAACCTGCTGTAAAAGAAAATGGCAAAAAGAAGAGGAAGAGGAAGAAACAAATAAAATATTATTTTACAGTACAGGTTATTTCATTATTCTTATAACGTGAGTTGTTTGATACAGCTGTCCCACTTACTGATTATATCTTTCTCTGCTACCATTATTTCATAGGATGAAGTCTTTATTATTCAAACCATTCCTTAAATAAAGGGAGTTTTCACAATATTTGAGGTCTAATCACAGGTGACCTATCCTGATACAATGCCTTTAATATGCACATGTTTCTGTCTATTTCCTCAGTAGCTTTCCAGCCAAGAGTCAGACAAACCTCTAACACATACTACACAAACAACTAAACAGTAGTTTAAATGCAGTTTAAATGGTTCATATTGTTTTATCACTGAATGTATATTCAGAGATTGACATTAGCATGACTATTAATACTGGTGTTGATAAATCTAATAAACTAATGAAGTATTAACATGTATATTTTTCCCCTAAAGGTGGAGTTGTAGTTTTTCTCTGTGACCACTAGAGGGCAGTGATTCATCATCATTTATGTTTGTGAATAGGAAGGAACCAGAGAGAGTCCAGACAGAAAGACACAGAGACAAAGAGAAGACATCAGAGGACATCAGCTTTCTGCTCAGCTTCTCATTTATTTTCAGTTTACTGCAGATAATGATCACATCAGGGTTTCACACATCCATAAAACATTGTGTTCAGGGGAGTTAGTTTGACTTTAATGCAGATAGTGTTTACTGAAGGTAACATCAATGCTGGCTGGCTGATCTTAAGAAGCTTTTATTCTTTTTAATATGTTTTTTGTATGAGTTGTGTTGTCAGATAATGAAGTTGCCAACATGGACAACTACTGTACAGGACGGATCTTCATGCTGATGGTCTTCAGGGAGTAGTTACTACCTTTCCAAGGGTTCCAGATCACTCCAACCGAACCATAAGTGCCATCAGCCACTGAACTATAAACCCCATTTGGATTGGCGTAATAACAGCTGTTGTACCAAAACGCACCCAGGTAAGATTTGGCACAGTTCCCTGAATAGACGTCCTGGTCTTTGTCAAAGGTCGAGAACTTGTGTCCGCTGTGATAACTCATGGAATCTCCTACAGAAACACAAGTATAAAATCAAAACATTATGATAGTAGTATACTTTTAAAGGATGTTAATTTTGGGTAGGACTGTAGGACTGACTACTTCTCTAACCTTTTACTGATAACCAACGTTTTATTTCTTTCACTATACTGAATGTTTTTCTCTATGTTAAAGGGTTAAGTTTTTCCTTTTCCTCATCCAAAGTTAGATTGTCATATGCGATACAAAAAGGTAATCACAAAGACTCCCTGCTCTACTCCACAGGATAGGAAAACGGCTGAATATTCAGTTCAAGTTGACTCACTCCCCCTTTCCTTAATTTCTTTATTAAAGAGCTTCATGATTCAGATGAACTGTTTCTAGTTTCATAGTGAACCATGCCTCTAAGTCCTCCAGTTTGCTATCACTTATTGGTCTTATTCTTCTTGGCCAATACTACAGGGTCTGTGATTGACTCTAAGTCGGGCCCCTCCCCTGGACCACTTTACTTTAAGAGCCCAAACATAAAACAAGTCCTGCTCCCACTAACTCACCTGCTCCTCCATCAGTGAAGCCAGAAACATGCAGTGTGTATCCGTAGGACTCTGGGTCGATGGCGAACGAGGAGTAACGAGCGAACACTTTGTTCCCACTGAAGTCCTCCATGTCGACCAGCAGCTCGTACTGTTTCCTCAGAGTCAGGTGGAAGAGAGCCTCAAGACCTGAAAACAAACACACAGACATATAAAAACAGTTTGATGAAGTCCTGACTGTTAGTGTGGTTTGTTCCTCACCGAGCCAGTACTCTCCAGTAGCGCTACCAAAGCCGGCCTTGTAGTGATCCCAGCCCCTGTAGAAGTTCACCGTGCCATCCATCCTCCTCTGGAACACCTGGGGGACGGGATGGGGGGTCAGCTAGCTCAACACACCACGTATCTGACACATCAGGTTTATTGTGAAGGTCCAACAGGAAGTGCTCTTCCAGAAAAGCCCTCTGATGAAGTTTAAATACTTACTGTCCACCGTCCTCCCAATGAATCCATGTCACAGAACACCTACACACACACACACACACACACACACACACATTGGTCATTGGTTCATGTGATTCTTAAACTATATCCATCTACTACTACTATACCATCTGTCTCACCAGAAGAGCTTCATCATCTAAAGGTGGACCTGCGTCCCAGAGAGCATGAAGTGTACCTGGACAGCAGACGTGGATCCGATGGGATAGATGGTGTACACTCCGCTGGGTTGGCTGTTGTCATGGTGATAGATGTCACTGCAGTCAAGCGGGAGGAGGAGGGGCATGCAGCTGATCAACGGGGGAGCCAGGAGGAGGAGGACGTAGACGTTCCAGCTGAATAAACCAATCAACCAATAAATCAATCAACCAGTCATCCAACCAACCAATAAATGAATCAATCAATCAACCAACCAACCAACCAACCAATCAATCAACCAGTCATCCTGGTCAATCAATCAATCACTGATTGATCAACCAATACATCAATCAATCAATCAATCAATCAATCAATCAATCAATCAATCAATCAATCAATCAATCACTGATTGATTGATTTATTGGTTGATTAACCAATAAATCAATCAATCAGTCATCCAATCAACCAACCAACCAATCAATCAATCAACCAGTCATCCAATCAACCAATAAATCAACCAACCAACCAATCAATCAATCAATCAATCAATCAATCAATCAATCAATCAATCAATCAATCAATCAATCAATCAATCAATCAATCAATCAACCAACCAACCAACCAACCAATCAATCAACCAACCTTTTTGAAGCTTCTTTTAGCTTTTGAATGTTACAAATAATCTCTGAACTATCTGTAGCTGAATATCTAAGTAAAATGTTCCAGTTGGTTCTGTGTAACAAACAATCTCACAGCATCAGGTTATTAAACTGGCTCACTTGTTGAAAAAAAAGAGTATTAACGAGTATTAACGATTTGGGGGAAAAAATGCATTAGAGAAGGAAAGAGAAGTGACTGACTAAGATGCTACGTTTCACTGTAAGAAAAAAGTTGTTAAAAAACTGATAAAGATTCAGATAAACCTTTACAAATATAATGTTACAAACCTCATGGTCAGAGTTCTGCTGAAGTGATCTGATGAATATCTTGATGCCAGTGTGTCTCTTATATGTCTCGCTCTATTTATATTTCCAGAGTTTAATAAATTACTGAACAGATGCTGTTTCACACCGATAAAATAATTTGATAAGCGAGTGGAAACATGAGTCCTTGAGGCTGCATGTGTTCCGATTACACAACATTTTTGACACATCAACAAAATTTTGGGGACCAAAGAGACATCTCTTTAACTTTTTAAAGACTTTCTTTTAAGGCTTATTTACAGTGTGTTAATAATATTGGGAGGAAAAGGCTTAACGGCAGACTTTGACTATTTACTTTTCCTTTCATAAATGCTTATGGGTAAGGGTTAGGGTTACTATTTACTTATTTCCCTATACATTTTCATGATGGAAAACTTGGGCACACAATAAATATGTGGACATATGTTCGGAGTTGAGCTGCCTTCAGATGATAGTAAATGAGTTTGTGGCTCAGAGAAAAGTGTAGACACACACACACACACACATACAGAGGCAAGGTTCATAAGGAAACTATTCATTACGTTTCTTGGGGCTCCATGCAGAGTGAAGGTCCGGAAACTAGAATCTGTTGCCTTAAAACCAAACCTCAAGTGTCCTTAAAGAGACCCAAATCAGGGACATGCACAGAAATTGTGAGGAGCAGTTGCTCTAACCAGAACCCCCCTTACCATTTAAAATGTGACTACTATAGCTGTTAAAGGTATTTTATTGATCACCAGGCTCTCAAATGCTCTCTGAACTGGAGCTTTTGGGGTTAGCCCCTCACAGATAAACACTTGCTTTAGTCCTATGCTGCACCCAAAATTACATTAATCATCATTCCTTGTACCTAAGGTGACAACATTTGCCTATTTGCTATGCTTTGCACATCACACACAGCTTTATACCAACTGCAAACAATTCTCTAATCTGTCATGATTCAACAGACACACTTAGCGTAGATGGTCATAACAGAGGTCAAGAATGATCTTGTGTAAAGCTCTCTCAGGTTTGTACACTGGAAGCCTAGAGTAAACACACACCAGAGAAAAAGACTTTTAGAAGGTCACAGGTGAAGATATGTAGCACTGGGCTGACACAGTCAGAATGAGCCCCAATTTATGTAATAATTCACATTTTCATCTTCTACAGAAGTATGACTTACACACAAACCTCGTCCTATTGGCCAGTGAACTATGACATGGCCAACAGCTGTTAAGTCTCTTCGAAGGTTGCTAAACATAATGTGTGTGTGTGTGTGTGTGTGTGTGGTTACAGGCGCGTATCTAGCCTGAACAAGATAACATATTGTGAGAACACACTGCTCTGTCTCATGCCTGTCTGTGGAAAAAAGACACAGCTACAGTGAAGAACAACACAATCTGGCTATCTGCCGTATAATAATTCTTCAACAATCCGCCTTTTGACATGTTTCTTAACATGTCAATCAAACACAGGTGGGGCTGCCTCTGACTTGTGTTGCAGCTCTACAGTGGCACTTAAACCAAAACAGGTCCCCAAACTGCAGGCAAGCACCAACACCATCAATTATGCAATCAACACAAACTATATGTATGCACATGTGTAAGCAGTTCTTCATTGCACAAGCATTTGGAAGGAACAAGTAAAATCTTCATTACTCTACTGATTACAACTCTAAAATAAGCATTTTCTAATAAGACCTTTAAGTAGCATGCCTCTACATGATGTAAGACTATTTGTATAATGCATTAAGCATTAGCAGTTATCATCTATGTACGGAGGTTCAGGAGTTTAATAAAAAGATCTTCTTCATCTGGGGTCTTTAATCTCTCCAGGCTCAGAGAGGGAGACCAGGTAAACCATAACAATGTCTTTAGATTTAGATAGTTTCCTGTTAATAAATTATATATGTAGCTTCCAACAAATCTATCATCTATAATTACTCCCAATAACTTGACTTCATAAACTCTTTCAATTTCAAAACCATTTAATTTCAATTTCATGTCACTGTTTGCCCTGATGCCACCAAACACCATACATGTTGTTTTATTTTCACTTAGTTATAACTTCTTAACACCAAACCCTTTTTTTTATTTTTTATAAATAAAATCTTCTTTTATAAGTGACAGACTAAACATCAAATTAAAGTTGTCAATTCAAAATTTGTATTTTCTTTCTTGCAGGTTCATTTCTTTTGCCAAATCAGGGCCTATATTAAGAAGAAAAAATTCTTAAACTCATATCCTCTGTATTATCAGTAATTAGATTGTTAATTTTAACAATGTGTGTTGGAAAATCATCAGACTATGGCTAGCCTTAATGCTATTTTTATATTTTTGCAACAGCTGATCATAATAACCCTTTTTCCCCCCATTTCATAATAACTCATAATAAATTCCCCATAAAACCTGTTTTTCTTTTTACTCATTTTTTCAAACCCTATGTAAATCATGGTGGACAATGTTGATCATAAAGTGTTATAAATGTATCTAAGATGCATTGTAGGAGACATTGGCATCCTCTATGTGTACTTCATGCCAATAATTGCTTCTGGTGATGTAAAAACAGGCAAATGATTACTAACATCAGTTAGGTAAATCATAAGATTTCAACAAATCAATGTTAAAATCACCACAAACCAAAAACACCTCATCATTATGTTTTTCATATCACTCAGATTCATCTTGTTAAATTGATCAAGGCAAGAACCAGGTGCTCGATAAATGCAACTAATCAATATGCTTTTCTTTTTACAAAATTAATTTGAATAGTTACACATTACATTAAATTATCAATCTAAATTTTAGCTAAAAATGGTGAAGGTAATCTTTATTTCTGTTAACCCTCTATGGTACACATTATGATGCCAGTTAGGGAAAAAATGTTTGGGGTGTTTTTTTTTTGTCTTAGAATAGACTAAATAAGCATAATCTGAAGAAATGATAGATTTTTTTTTTTTAACATTTTTGGGGTTTGTTGCCCGTAGGCAACGGTGCACAAGTGAAAAAGAGAGGGTTTTTTTTTTTCAATTAGAAAATTATTTATTTTATAGACGTGTGAAAGATTCAGTAGCTTCAACAGGGTACAATACAAAACATTTTAAATATAAAAACATCATAAAAGGAACTTTTTAAAACCGGTTTCTTGTCTGGAGTAGCAATTTTTTTTCCAGATGGAAAAGGGCCAGGAAATTATGTTTTGAGTGCTTTTTTGTGGCGTAAAATGGCAAAGCTTTTTCAATATGGCCTCCTGGAGGTCATGTGACAAATTAAAGCATTGCTATTGGTTCCCTATACTCTTCCCTCTTTTTTAAAGTATCGCATCACTCAAAAAGATGCATTGTAGAAATTTGACAGGCAAAAATGGGTATGTTGCCTGAGGGCAACACCGTACCATAGAGGGTTAAGTTATTGTAAAGACTCCTACTGTTAAAGTGAATCACAGAACAAAACCTTCATTTTTAAATGAAACTGCCCCTTGGTAGAATAGAGTCTCTGGACCAATGTCATTTTCAAACTCATAAAGTTTGTGATCTTGAAAATCAAAAGACTTCAAATCTGTCTATTAACACATTATCCTATATCAGATTTTTGAAGTGGGACTTTCTTGTATAGTTAAAAATAACGTAGCTACATACTTGGATGTCCAGTTCTTTTCATGATGTTTGATGGATTAGAGGAGCAGTCTGCTACTCCTGTGTGTGTGTGTGTGTGTGTGTGTGTGTGTGCAGCCATCTCCTTTTTTGATTTCCTCTGTACTTCAGTAATTGGTTCAAATGTTTAACAGGGGTGCCAGCTGAGGTCACGAAACCTTTCCTTTTCCAGTACATTAATACTCGTCTGTCTGATGTTAAGCTACTCTCCCCCTGTTGAAATAGAAGGGCATTCACAAAGCCGTTGTTTTCATCACCATCCAACAGAGGGCTGGACATGCAGTGGACAGGCTGTCACTGCCTGCTCTCTCATAGTTGTGTGAGGCAAGGCAGTGTTATCTTTTGGCTCACTTTGTGTCTCTGGAAAATTCAAGGTCTTTACTGGCATGTTACGTAAGGCCCTCATTTCACTTCTGTGTGTTTGAATGGAGACATTAACTTCTCCTAAAAAGCACTGACAATTTGTCAAAATGTCAATAAATAAACCTTCTTCCACTCCTCATCCTTTTTGAAATTTCTTATGCCATCTAGTAAATGTATTAAACAGTACAAGCCCCAACGAGCCTGGTTTACATTCCTTACATTTATCAACTGTTTTTTGAGACATGTTAAAATCTTTTTACACCTGTTATCAGAGAGTTGTGAATGGTGTACTGCCTGAGTGAGGACCCAATCAAGAAGCTTCTACACAGGGGGCCTGATGCCCCTGTGCACTTGATTGCTTCCCAGTCTAATCACTTGTTTTAATTCACCAATCTCTATAACACCATCAACTAAAATTCCCTTGTAATCTATTCCAATCCCCCGTTTACACAGCAACTAGAGATCTGTGATAAATGTAGGAATTCTCAATCAGTCTAAACTGTTCAATACACTGCATTTACACAGTAAAAATATCTATCAAGTAGCTAAACCCTCCCCATATTCACATAAAAAATAACAGACTCACGCCTCAGAAACAGTTTAATCTCTCTACCACTCTACAGGAGGGGAACCTTAAACTCTACTCTACAGCTCAACAGGAGGAGTCCATCCATCACACCGGCTTCGCCCTATTAGGAAAAAAACGGCTTCTCCAGATTTGAGAAGAATGGGTTATTATTGATCAAATAATCATCTAGTGATATTCTCAATAGCTTTAAATTATTCTTTGACCCAGAAAATGTAGACTTTGACACCAAGATTGACCTTCTAAGTGGCTTAGAAGATATACTGGTTCTCATAGATTTTATATGGCTGCCATCTCCGATCCACCATCTTGATGAAGTGGCTCCTACCAAAATTTAAAACCTATGGTGATAGACAGTATGTGGAAAATACTTGGTGCTTTTGTCCGGCGTGTCCCCTTTATTGTGTCCTTTGACTACAAATACACTTACGTCCAAAAAGCACTTACGTCCTAACCAGAACTCAAAGTACTAGCCACTTATTAGGGCCTCGGGGCAATCTCACCAGCACTGTGCTGCACTACTGTTATAACGTGGATTTCTTCTTCTTCCTATAATCTCCAATAATTGGAGATATTTAAACGTCTACTTCTCAGGCATAATTTCACCTAGAGACTCCATTTAAACTTTAAACAGTAGACACAAGTCTTGTGTATCTGTGTATTAATCCACGTTTCGATAGGTCATATAGTTTTTTATCAATCCCTGTTCAATGACCATGATCATTTTTGGAGAAATTCTGAGATTATAATGGGTGTGTATTGCACGGAATGTTCGTGTCACAGTGTGTGACATCATCGCCAGAGTGTAGAGGGAGAGAAACAATTGTCAAAAAATAAATTTGAAAACTGCGCTCCAGGCCGCAAATTCCACTCTACAGAAATAATTTATACATAGAAACGTAGGAAAATTTGTTTTCTCACTCACAATCCTCTGGTAAAGCTGTCAGAGTTATAGTTTGGGCGTACGATGGACAGATGCACCACCAAAACCACCAACAGCCTCATTGGCTCCCATATTAAAAACGCAGGAAGATTTCTGAGCTGTCTGACATTTAACAGTTTTTTTAGATCGCTCTAACAAAGCTATTTTTTAATTTTTCTTAAAAAAAAAACCATATGTAGACGTCCAGGAAGAACTCAGGACGCTCAAAGTGAAGTCGGATCAATGATAGGTAATATGGTTTTGCCAAAAATGCTTTCTGTTCGAGGCCAGACATTTCACTCTGCCCACCTCTGGCTGCTTTCACTCTGCCAGAAGATTCCACAGCTGTTAATTCTGTTGATTGCTCTGCTCTGATTGGTCGACCCCAACGCTTTGATGTTTTGATGTGATTACAGTTACAGATACACGCACGCACACACACACACACACTGGTCATTTAATGTAATAACAGTTAAAGATACACACACGCACACACACTGGTCATTTAATGTAATAACAGTTAAAGATACATGCACGCACACACACACTGGTCATTTAATGTAATAACAGTTAAAGATACACACACGCACACACACTGGTCATTTAATGTAATAACAGTTAAAGATACATGCACGCACACACACACTGGTCATTTAATGTAATAACAGTTAAAGATACACACACGCACACACACTGGTCATTTAATGTAATAACAGTAAAAGATACACGCACGCACACACACACACACACACACACATGTAAGCGCGCACACTCCTCCAGATACAAATGTTTCACACACACACACAGACACACAGACACACAGACACACACACACACACACACACACACACATTTTGAGGTTAAAGGGCATAGGTTGCTGTACAAATAAATACTTGAAGAGGAATGTTTGTTGTAGGTGTGCTCCTTGTATATTATATAGTATCATAACATTACTAGTATTAATTGTTTGAAATCTCTGAAGAATCTCATCATAGTGTACACACACTGGCAGTAGCCCCGTGGCCCTTTCAGAATTTCCCCAGAGGAAATTTTCTAGTTCTTGCTTATTCTTGTGTGGTTTTTCTCAATTTCATCCTTGCTTGTGTTGTATGAACTATCAAATGTATGTCGCTTTGGATAAAAGCGTCTGCTAAATAACATGGTATAGATCGTAGAAGAAGAAAATTTAATATTATTTTACAATACAGGTAATTTCATAATTCTTATAACGCGAGTTGTTTGATGAAGCTGTTTAGTTTATTAGTTTAGTTTAGTTTATTATTAAGATCCCCAATAGCTGCAGCAAAGCCACAGCTATTCTTCCTGGGGTCCAACAGTATCAAGTTGGGTTTGACACAGTCTCATGTATAGCTGTGTCTCCAATCTCTAAACTCTTTTTAAGAAGAGTAGCTATTACTTTGGATCCAGATATTTTGAAGTCGTCCTCCTTGCCATCGCAGGGCGCAAACAGACATTTCTTATTTGACATGTTCAACTGATTAAATCACCTTTGTGTGATTTAAATGTACTTGATACGAGACTGATATATCAATGCTTGTAAGAGCTGCAATAACAGTTAATGTTGAATGAATATACCAGCACTTGAATATAACTCAAGTTATAGTTATACTCAACTATTAAAAGCTTGAATTTATTTATTTATTTTAAATCTCAAGGTCAAGGTAGCCTGATTGACAATGTTTATACCCTAGACAGAAGACTTGACAGAAGAACGATATCGTTGGGGATCGCTCTCAGACCGATTTTCACAAAGACAAAGAGAGACTTTTAAATGTTCTTGATACGAGACTGATATATCGATGCTTGTAAGAGCTGCGATAACAGTTAATGTTGAATGAAAAATAGCCAGATTTATTATTCATGTGTGTGTGTGTGTGTGTGTGAGTGAGTGGAGTAGATCTGGTTCTGGTCCCTGCCTGCTGGATCCAGGCTCTGCTAGGTGAGTCTTCACCTGCAGCGACTGGACCACAGTGGTCATGGAGCTGAGGAAACAAACAGACAGATATATGACAGACTACAGTTACAGTTAGACATTGAAGTCATTTTTTTGAGGCGACCAAAGACAGCAGGAGACAGGAAATAAAAAACAGCCTCAAGTGGATTAAACTGTAGTAGTTTGGGCTCTGTTGACATTTTGTTGTGAAAATAGTCACTACTTGAGTTCATTGTTACTGCTTCCAGACTTAAATCTGACTCAATCAGTCAAATTGTATTAAAATATGTTTGCCATCATCAGGGGGACAAACAGTAGAACTCAGTATAGAGAGTGTCACAGGTGTATTTTATCTAGAAAAATAGTAATAAAAATCTTTGAACAATCCTTTTAATTATCGTGCACAGGTTGATCTCAGGCAGCAGTGGGAGTAAGAAAGGGTTAAAGAAAGTCACCTCCATGTTTGAGCTGCCTGTGTTTCTGCTGGAGATCTTCAGGACAGATTATCATCAGTGAATCCCTGAGATGATGAAGATGATGAAGATGACATTGATGGCAAGACTCACACCACAATCATCCACAGAACTGTGTGAGGTTAAAGAAGAGAGAAGTTCATTTCACACTCTTTGACTGCTCAGACCCAGGCCTCCTACACATGGACAACATTTCACTCAGGTTACTTTTCTATTTCATTTATATGTGAAATATTCTCTGTGCAATGGTTACATCTCCCACTGTTGCCTCTGTTCCTTTTGTTTCAATTGTTAAAACCTTCTTTATATTTCTTAATTGTTTAATTGTTAATACCTTTGGTGGTTCTTCTGCTCCTCTTGGCTGCACCAGGCAAGTCTTTCTTTTCTTTTAGATTCACACTACATTGGTATATCATTGTGGCTGCAGAGCTCTTATCACAACTCTTTAATGATGACCTTCACTTACATTATGATTGATGAACACACTAAATAGGGTGACCATATTTTGATTTCCAAAAAAGAGGACAACCGGCACGGCCTCGAGACACAAATTCAGACAGGCTTCTCTGAGGTTGATGAACATGCTTTATTATGCTTCAATGGTGCAAAATTAACTTCTGTAATAAAATAAAATGAAATCTGTAAAAACTTGTAACAAAATAATAGCTCTCGTAGACTCTTTTCAAATAAATGAATAAATAATATGAAATAATGTTCTAAATATGAACTCTTCTGTTAGAAAATCTAGCTTCAACAATATATCTCTTAATAACTGCAATAAGATAAATAATAGAAGAGTCTCACAAAGATACTAACTTAACAAACAAAAAGGATCTATACTTTTCATCTTTAGTTGTCTTTGAGCTTTGAGCTCTCCAGCACCTTTATCAGACACTGAGACATATGTGCCAGCTTTGCACACGGTGCACTCCGCCTCCCACCTGTGACGATATGTCGGACATTTTTTTTGCAGTTCATCTGTGAAGCTGCACTTACGCTTCGGCATTTCCCGTGAAATGCTGCTCCGCTGTTCGATCTGCCCTCTGTCTGCTCTGCTCTCTGTCTCTCTCTGTGTGTGTGCGCGGCGCTGACCCACCCACTAGGCAGCCTCTTGGTAATTACGTGAAAAATATTGTGTGCAAAGCGCCGGTCAATTTACGTGCACGTGTACTGGTCCTATGAAAAACAGTGAACACCGGACATTTTCGTGAATTTATGAAACCCGGCCGGACGCCCCAAACAGGACGTAAAAAGTGCACATGTCCGGGCAAAAGAGGACGCTTGGTCACCCTAACACTAAATCAGACTGATTGATGTTGATGACATCATACATGGCTGGATAAAGAGCTCTGGTCCCGGGGCCTCAGGGCCCCGCCACCTTCACCATGTCGGACACTTGCACTTGAAATATTTTGTGCTTGTTTCTATTTTTCCAGTCCAGATCGGAGGATGTCATTTATAAACTGAGTCCTCTGATCTCTGTCAGAGTGACTTTTTACTGAAACACACTGACCTGAAATACTATTTTTCTTTAAGAAAATGTATTAGAGATAAATCAGTTAAAATGTGCTCAGTCTCTGTTTTTCACTGCTAGGTTAACACACTTTATACCTGCACTAATTAAACACATTTTCTTCACTAAAAAGCCCTCAGGCATGTGGGCCCCTGGTAGATCTGCCCTGATGTTATCCAACCAAAACACTTTATTACCCAATATACTTCATTATTTATTATGATACATACAGATCTTTTGGAAGAGGTCACACACCAAAAATGTTTACAATACAACAATATGTTGTGTTGTATCAATTTGTTCCATTTTTAATTGCCGAATAAGTAAAAATAACAACCTTTTAGTGTGAAATGTTGTCAGTTATATGATATGATATGATATTATTGTAGGTATAAAGTGGCATCAAACAGAAATATTCTAAAGTGTACTTGTGTGCAGTACTTCAGTAAATGTACTTTGTTACATTCCTTATTTTATTACAAACACAATGACACGTCTGAATCCATTAAACTGTAAAGTTACAAAGTGAACATGTATAAAAAGTTATTTATAGCATAAATGTGATCAGTCTGCATGTGTGTCTCTACAGGCCTGTGTGCTGGACGTCAGTACCATGTCATTAATGAAGAGAAGACTTTTACTGAAGCTTTACAATCTGAGCCGTGATACTTCAGAGGAACTTTAATGTTTTTTTTTTACACTGAACGAGGACTAAGGATTTTGTTCCCCATTGAACGTGCATTATAAGGGATCTCTTAATGTCCAGTATAAACAGCAGGAATTATTACAGGAAGCAGAACCTGTTTCACTGTTCATATGGACACCTGAATATTATTATTAATACAATTATGTGTTTCAGCTGGTCGCCTGGATCGGGCTGTACGATGACGTGAACAGCTGGAGGTGGTCACTGTCAGACACAAGTTTCTACAAACACGAGGAGGAGGAGTTCAGAGCATAGAAAGATGAGGAGAAGAAGGTGGTCTGATGGAAGCAGCTCCTCGTTCAGCCACTGGAAGTCAGGGCAACCTCATGGTCCAAATGAGGATTGTACAGTAGCAGATTTCAGCTCCTCTGGAGCAAGGCCGGATTAGCCATATGGGCAATTGGGCAATTGCCCAGGGGTCCACGACCTCTAAAGGGCCCAGGGCAGTGTGGGCACAAGCAAAATATCTGGTGATCTCTCGTTTATATCTTAAACTGTCCATCGGAGCCGTTGCTTAAAAAATCATTTTGAGGTGGCAGGGTGATTTCTGTTTAAAAGGAGCTGAGGACCAAAATGCTACTTGATTCTGGATTCTTGATTTTTGTTTGTGTCTTGTCTTCCTCTGTGATGGCTCTACCAATTCAATACATATGTGCTGCTGGGAATAGGTGTTGTTAAATAAATATTGGATGCTTTGAAAGTGGTTGCTTACTTATTTTTTTGTGAAAATTGAGGACACTTCCTTCCCTAAGTTTTTCTATCTTTTTGAATGGTGTCCTTGAGTGCCAAGAAAGGCTCCTTCCAAATAAAATGTATTATAATAATAATAATAATTAGTAGTTGTATTTGTGTCATGGGTCAATTTTGCCAGATTATACTGCTGCTGATGTGTTTTGTTTTCATAACATCATAGTGCATTTGTAGTTCTATGAGCGTTTGCACATCTATACATGAAAAAGCACTTGATGACAGTTAGTTATTGATGTATTGACTATATTAACTGTATATTTCTGAAATATATTCTTATTTTGCCAGATTATGGTGATTCTGGGGTCGTGATGATGGGGCCCTTGAATATTGTTGTTAATCTGGCCCTGCTCTGGAGGATGGTGGGCCTTGAACTGTGACCTGAAGTTTCTTTGCATTTGCTGCAGTCCATATTAGATTTAGGTGTACTTTAACATGAAATGAGAACATAAAAAACATTTCTGGACAATAAATGTGAACACTTAGGATGCTGATGTTAGCGTGCAGTGACCAACTGCAGATAATCAGTTTGTGTTGACTTCAATGTGAGAATATGAACAGATGGAGGAAGTAACTGCTTCTACCTGACTGATAAAGCCCTGAACGCCCCCTGGTGGCGGCCTGCAGTATAGCTCTAAACTGACCACAGGCAGGACTAAACTAACTGAGGACACTTTATATCAACAGGATGCTGATTATTATCAGAGCAGAAATCTCTCAACTCATCATGCCTGATTGTTTTTTAAAGCGTCTTTGATGAAGAAGAAGAAGAAAGTGAAGAGATGGAGGATGAGTGTGACTGTATCTGCTGTGATTGAGGGAATGCTGAAGCAGGTAAATCTTCTTTTTATTCAACTTTTATGCAAAAACTGAGCAACAAATGACTGTTAGAAGCAAATTTAAAATGAGATGAGATGAAACTTTATCAGCCCTCAGAGAGTGAATTCACATTAAAGCAGTAAAAGAAACAGTCTGAGGAGGAAACAGATAAAGAGACATTTAAAATAATAAATCATTCACAAACTAAATGTTATAAACATTACAATGCTTTGGACAGCAACGTGACATGAGAAGTAGAAACAGGGAAAGTCACAAACTATCATGTGAGTTAAAAAGTGTGAAAAAGAGCTTCCAGAGGATGAAATGTAAAGAAAGCAGAATGTAATCTCTGAGTGAGTAATAATGTTGGTCAGCTCCAACAGAAGCTGAAGGACCAGGGGCTGAATGACGACGTCACACTGAGCTGGAGGAAGCAGCAGATGGAAAAGTCTTCCACAAGGAGAAGAAGAAGACCAGCTTTCATTGAGATTTGCTGTTAATCAGAGAAAAGTGTGTTTCTCTCCTCAGAGTCCTCGTGTGATGCACTCTAAGAAATGAAATAGTGGTGTTGTTCATATTGTGTAACTTTGTTGTGGTAAAATTACTAAAACTATTACGTTTTTACAGAAAAATTAACAAGGTCTCATTGGAATAACATAATAGTAAGTGATTTTAAGGCTACAAAACACAGAAGATTCAAACGAACATCACCATCTCACTTAAATCATACACGCACGCAAAGATACTCCGCGACGCAACGACCGTTCTCAGACATGCGCAGTAAGCACAGAGCAAAGCAACGGACACCACTCGCCCGCCATGTGCTCAGTTGGAAGCCGTCTTCCTTGAAAAAATTGGTAAGAAGAGGTGGGCAGAGTAGCCAAAAAATGTACTCAAGTAAAAGTACTGTTACTTAAGATTATAATTACTCAAGTAAAAGTAAAAGTACTCATAAAAATAATTACTCAAGTGAGAGTAAAAAAGTATGCAGTGAAAAGACTACTCAAGTACTCAAGAGTACAAGTACTGCATTTTCTCCGGATTTATTTTTGGAAGCAACACAAACGGTATAAAATAGTAGCAAACAACATATAAAACAGCAATCTTCAAACTAAAGATACAATATATTGCCATAAATTGCAAAGGGTGGACAGACATTAAACCCTATGGATTAAGAATGGGATGTCACTTTAGTTCATATGTGAGTCAAGGCAGGTGACCAATTGGTTTGGTAATATAGTGTATTCATTCTTTGCTAAATTAAATACATCAACTTTTAAATACAATAATAATAAATTAATTAGGTTTATCCAGAATTATATTAATTAAAACCAATACACTTATAACACAATTTGATATTTTGCACATATACAATTTTAAACAATTCATGGCTACAATATGTCCTGACAAAATGATCTGGGTTGTGTTCATCCCAAAAAATATAAAACACAAAAACTTAAAATTTAATATACATCATTTAATATACATCAACTCACTTAACATGAAAATACAGATGCTGAAAAAGACGACTCTGCAAAGTGAGTACAAGGAGAACGTAACGTAATTGAGAGTGTGAGTTTATGTCATGTGATTGTGTGTTTGTTTGAGGGCAATGCAGTAAATAAAAAAAATACTCTGTGTGCATGTGTGGCAAAAATTACAAAATATCAAGGAAGAAAAAAAGGGTATGTGGCTACGTAGCCTATCGCACATTTGAGGCATGAGGGACTTGCGGGATATCTTTAACCCTCCTGTCGTCCTTCCGGGTCAAATTGACCCAATCTGTTTTGACTATTCCTTCTTTCCTCCCTCCTCCTGCCTTCCTCTCTTCTTTCCTCCTTCCTTCCTCCTCTATCCTCCTTCCTTCTTTCCTTCCTCCTCTATCCTTTCTTTCTTTCCTTCCTTTCCTCCTTCTTCCCTTCTTTTCTTTCCTCCTTCAGCTATCTCCTTTACTTTCTCTCTTCTTTCCTTCCTCCTGATTTCCTCTCCTTTCCTCCTTCCTTCCTTCCTTCTTTCATCCCTCCCGCCTCCATTCCTTCCTCTATCCTCCTTCCTTCTTCCCTTCCCTCGCCCCCCCTTTCCTTCCCTTCTTTCTTTCTTTCTTTCCTTCCTCCTTCCTTTCTGCCCTCTTTCCTTCCTTCCTCCCTCCTTTCTGCCCTCTTTCCTTCCTTCCTCCCTCCCTTCTGCCCTCTTTCCTTCCTGCCTCCCTCCTTCCTTCTTTATTTTTTCCTTCCTTTCTTCTCCTCCTCCCCTTTCTTTCCTCCATCCTCCTTCCTTTCTCTCTCCTTTCCATTCTTTCTCCTTTTCCTCCTCTCTTCTTTCCTTCCTCCATCCTTCTTTCTTTCCTTTCTTCTTTCCTCCATCCTTTTTTACTTCCCTTTGCGTCCTTCCCTCTTCTTCCTTCCTTGACCCGAGGACAACAGGAGGGTTAAACAGTTTAATGAATAATGAACAGATATCCCCAAGTCTCAAGTGTGCGGTATATAGCCATATAT
Source organism: Centropristis striata (assembly GCF_030273125.1). Taxonomy (NCBI): domain Eukaryota; kingdom Metazoa; phylum Chordata; class Actinopteri; order Perciformes; family Serranidae; genus Centropristis; species Centropristis striata. Next base: position 529,127 of record NW_026739042.1, read on the forward strand.
AGTTGAGGACAAAATTATTAGCACCAATATGAAAATTTCCCTTTTTTAATTATTCTTTTTTTTTGCTGTCAAACAGAGCACGGAGTGCGGAGTTTGTAGTTTCTTTATGAAATAATTTAGTTTCTGTGTGCAATTTCCATAGGGGGGCTAATAATTTTGTCCTCAACTGTACATGGTATGTGTTCCTATATGCTAAGTAAAAGTAAAAGCACATTTTTTAAAATATTTTGTCTACATCCATGTTTAAAAAGCAAGCCGTGTTCTTTTACATCAAGTTACAAACTCTCAACTTAAAAAAAACTTAAAAAAATATAAACCATTGCTCAACAGCACTATTAGTGGTAAAAACCTCCACATTACAGCTTTAAATATTTAATGTATTTACACTCAAACAGTCTTCAACCATCTGATAACAAGATACCAGAGTAACAAGGCCAAATACATCCATTTATCTGTCAAATGTAAGTGTTAAAAACTATGAAATTCTAGCTATAACTGCAAAAAAATGTAAACACATATGCTATACTGTACAGAAAGAATGGCTAATAACGATAGGAAAATAATAATAGTAGAATCATATAATTTTCTTACGAGCAAAACTAAATAAAATATTATCGCATTCATATTCAGAGTCAGGGCGTCTTCCTACTTGAATACACACACGTCTCTCTTGAATGTGTGTACGTGTGTATGTGTGTATGTTTTATAGGTGTTGTAAATGTGGCTGCCGCCGTTTTTTTTAACAGCATATAAGCACAAAAAGAGAGATACTGTACATGTACGCACACACATAGGCCATTTGACACTGTCTGATTGTGAGTGAGTGTGTCACTTTGTGAGTGTGTGAGTTTTAGTGTGTGAATGTAGGTTTGTGTGAGAGCTTGCTAGTGTGTTATTACCTTCCCAAAGAATTACTCTTCGAAGTGACTGTTCATCTTTAACAGCAGTTGGCTCTCAAGATTTTTGCAGTGAATTTGTGACCTTTTACTTGTGAACAGGAGCCCTGCATGGCTAAAGAGTCTCTCACAGGATGCAGATGCTGGAAGACTTGTGTTCATTTTTAATGATAGTTCCTTGATTTGAGGGAACGAATGTAGCAGATCCATACCGACAGTGGATGGACATGCAAGGTACCTCTCAACCTCTCCTGTTTGTGTAGTTCCTGGCTTCATGGATGCAAAGAAGTCATCTTCATCGCTGCTGTTGGAGGAGACATCGACTCTGACATCCAGGCCGCTGTCCAGGTGGTTCTTAATGTAGTCAAGGCCTGTGGCAAGATACATTATTTTCAAAAGAATTAGTTACTCACATTCTTTTTTACTTTTCTATTGTTGCCAAGAAGCTGGTGTTTAATATTAAGACCTCTTGTCGATCTGTAGTATGTCCCTAAAAAAATGGAACTCAAAAACAATAACTATTATATTGATCAGAATAATTAGGCTAACTGATTTACATTTGAATTGATACATATATGAGTATATTTACCAGATTTTAGGATGCAGTCATCTGTGGTCCAGGATGTTCTGAACTTTGGTAGCAGTATCGCTGCTGCAATCAGCTCAGGGTCTTTCATTGTCTCTCCAAAGCGTTTTTGGGTCCCATGCTGCAGAGCGTCAATGAGTGGGCTACACACTTTGCAAGCTGGCTCCTGCTTGTTCAGCTTGTCCTGCAACTGGTAAAGTGTTGGCAGCAGGAAGCCCATGAGCACAGATGACTCGCCCTGGAGGATGTTAAGGGCCAGGGTGACAGGCTTCATAACAGCAGCATATTCAGCCAAGAATCCCAACTCAGCTGCATTGAGCCTATAAAAGATGTATAGATCAAAATTAGCTGACAGCCATTTGAAATCTAGCAATGTATGTATTGTGAACTGTCCATGTTAAATACATAATTACAGAGTAAAATAGCTAATAAACAATTTCATTTCAAGGCTTGAACCTTTTTCAAAACTGTTTAACAAACAATGTGTGATTTGCCAACTTACATCTTTATCTTCAATGCTGTGCATACATTTCGAATTGATGTTTCTCCTTGTTCCTTCTGGATGCGGACAACTCTTTCCACAGCAAAGAAGAGGGAGCTCCAGCGCGTCTGGTTGGGTCGAAGGAACTGCAAGTTTCAAAAGCCATGGTTGACCTGCTGGTCTTATTCCACAGAGCATGACATTTTGCAAAAGCAGCCCGTGACAGCCTCTTGTACGTTGCGCTGCCATCTTCTGCAGCTGTGGTATCAACTGTTGATACAAGATTGAGGAGATGGCAGGCACACTTTTGATGCACTGGGAGTTGGTACTCCAGGCCGGTGTCGTCACCTAAAATGGCAGACACATCTTGAAAGTCCACCTCTTGGTCACTTTCATCTTCTGACGCATCATCATTCATGGAGTCTGTCTCCTCCTCCACTTCAGCAACATCTTCTCTCTGCTCCCCATACACATGAAAGGCCTTCAGGAAGTTTGAACCACTGTCAGTTGTCGTCCTAGTCACATTTTCCCTGATGTTGTACTCCGAATGTATTGCCTCTAATGCACAAGCAAGAACATCGAACGTATGTGAGCCTCTGAGCTGTTTACAAGCTAATGCAGCAGATTGCCTCTGCAGTGATGTTTGGTCTATCCAGTGACAGGTGACACCTATATAACTGCGTTGCCTGGCAGACCAGCAGTCTGTTGTAGTAGCTACATGCTTCACAGCACTCAACTTTTTGACAATTATACTCTTCATGTTGTTTGCAGCTTCCTGTATTCTGGAACATAACGTTTTCCTTGACATTACTGTGCACTGAGGTTGCAAAGTTTCTACCAGGCTCTTAAATGATGGTTTCTCAACCAGAGAAAATGGTTGGCCAGCTTCACATACGAAATCAACTAAAAGCTTGTCCAATGTTGTTTGTGTTACCCTCCGCGGGCTAGTGAGGAAAGGTGAGATATTGGGCTGATTTACAGCTTCATGAGAAGAGGAGGATTTTCTTTTTTTATTCGACTCAAATAGATTTGTGTATGTCGTCAGATTGTTAGGGTGAACCCTCTGTGAACAGAAAAAGATACCAATTAGGCTATGAGAGATTTATCCACTAAAATTGACACATTATGACAACAAATTATAACACAAGCGGGCACTGACACACACACACACACACACACACACACACACACAATGTGCAATAATTGTAAAACACTGTACATATGATCTTATGTTTATGTGTACAAAAATGTTCAGCAGTCTGAATGAAGACAATGTCCCCCTGCATTTACCATCAAATAGAAGAGATCACTGTAAAGTTAATCTGAAACCCCAGTCATTCAAACCTTCAACCTGTAATAGAGCTGTTTCAATTGGTTTACTTTTCTGAATAATCGAGTAACAAGAACAGTTTAATCAATAAAGAAAATATGTGTTAGCTGCAGCATACAGTGCAGTGGAGAGACAGGAAGCGACAGACAGAGAGGAGCAGAGAGGAGCATCTCACTCCGTCAACGCAACCTGAATGACCGTCGGATGAGCAGCTATTAATTAAAATATATAGATAACTAAGCATTTTAACTAAACACAATAAATGTGTTGCGTGTTTTGCGTCAATAGCCTTAGCCTACCTACATAATCAGACTGCGGGCGGGTGGTTGCGCACCTACAAGTAGCAGCAGTGTGTGGTTGCGGTCGCGGGGTAACTAAAGCAATTTGTCATCCTGCCTCCACCTCTCACTGAATTTATAATAGCAGGGCTGCTGTTCTCTCATTTATTGCTTTCCCGCGACCGACTTCAAATTCGGAGGCAGGGGCACATTCTTCTACGTTTAAATGCGGATCACAGCCACACATGGCCGTACGGATCATGGACATATAAAGAAATAGGTACTGACTCTAGCGTAGTGTCGGACTTCTATAGCAGCAGCTAGTAAGAAAGTAGCCTCTTTAAAACTCCTTCTCGAAAAGTCCTGGAAGAAAAATATATATGACATTGAATAGTCCTGCCCAGACAAATTTAAGACCTTAATGTAGGCTATTTAAGAACAGCATATAACATTTCTAATGAATTTAAATCTTTTTAATACGTTTTAGGGATCCGCGGACACCTTGATGGAAATGCTGTGGGGCATGTAACAGTGCTACCGTTAGCTAGCTTATCCACACAGCCTAAACTAATGTTTAAACTTGTGTTGTGTGTACCGTTAGCTAGCTTATCCACAGCCTAAACTAATGATTAAAATTGTGTCGTGTGTACCGTTAGCTAGCTTATCCACAGCCTAAACTAATGATTAAACTTGTGTCGTGTGTGTGTACTTGAGAGACAGAGGAGGTATATAACTTACCGCAACATGCTTTCTCAGGTTTGACGTCGAGTTCATGTAGGCTGAGATCTCGACGTGTTTGGGGGCACAAAGAAGGCAGCGCATTGTGTAGCAGTTTTCTTTTGGACCTCTAAACTCAAACATACTTAGTATGTGAGGCCAGGGGTGTGGTTGTTGCTCAGTGCAGTCCATTTTCTCCGTAAAATATTCCTGTTCTGCTCCTTTGAAAATAGCCACGGACACTTGTTCGGCGCGCAACCGGAGCTGTTAAAAAGTGCGCGTTCACGGTTGCTATGGCTATGACCAACATGACAACACTTGTCATCTGACCCAAGTAGCTGCATTTGATTGGCAAGATCATTTTCTAATGTTTTTTATTGGTTGAAAGCTGAAGACGTAGAAATAGATCTCGCATGTTATAAAAAATGATTAAATGATTAAAAAATTAAAAAAAAGTAACTACCATCACGTAGCCAAATAGAACGGCGTAAAAGTACCGTTCCTTCTTCAAATATATACTCAAGTACAAGTAAAAGTATGGTCCAAAAAAAAAAAAAAACTACTCCTAAAATTACAATTTATCCAAAAAGTTACTCAAGTATTTGTAACGGAGTAAATGTAGCGCGTTACTACCCACCTCTGTTGTTAAGTACAAACGTTTCCTTGATAATAAAGTGTGAAACTGTACGTTGTGTCAACCGACGATAAGTGTTTTCAGTTTTTAATGCCCTCGGTCGTACATTTTGAAAGAGGTTGTAAAAACGGTCATTGCTAACGTTAGCTTAAAGCACACACACAGTTTCTTGCTAATGTGTTTATAGTAACATGACATATCTATACTCTTTTTTTTTTTCTTTTTTTATTATTTCACAAGTATATTTTCAGTTTTTTTGAATGTGAATATGTGTATACTGTACAGAATTATACACATGTGTAATAGTCCCACTGTTTCCTAATTTTTATAGAGTATAATAAAGGCTCAAGTTAAATTAAGCAACTTGAATTGAATTTATTTAACTTTTTGATTTAGCTTCTAGGGTGTTGCATTAACACAAACCTACCACATTAATAGTGTTCATTTGTATTAAGTTGATTGAACTCTATTATATTGTATAAACACAACAATATTATGTTGGATTTACTGACACCACATTAAGTTAACTTAATATCATGTCATGTAGCTTGAAAGTAAGAATATTAAGTTAGATTTACTTAATATGTGTTCTTCACATTAATCGTGATTTGCTTTTCCAATTTAAACAACACAGTTTCGTGGGACCGGTTGACATAACTTGGTTAAGTAAAATCAACATTTCATTTCTAAGAGTGTGTGTGAGAATAGAGCTGCAACAATTAGCAGATTAATCCACTTGTTGCAGCTGTTTTTACAATCAAATCATCATTTTGGTCATTTTACAAGCTCAAATGTGAAATATCTGCTGGTGCAGCTTCTCCAATTTAAAGACTTCATGCTTCTATTGGTCATATACGGTCATAATCTTATATTTACTTATATTCAAAGCTGTTGGTTTATTAAAACAAGACATTTGAATTCATGTGTTTGTGCTGTGGGGATTTATAACAGAGATTTTTAACTATTTTCTGACATTTAATTGATAAGACTAATAATATTAGATTACACATATTCTTTATGATGAGATTAGATATTTGGTTCCTTCAACCTCACTTCACTTCAAGTGTCACTGCTATGACATTTTATTAGTTTAAAATGAAATAAAGTAATATCCAACAAAGTAATGTCATGAAAATGTATGATGAAATAACATAATAATGTCTGCAATATATGTAATACATTTCTTTAATTATTTCACAAATTGTTGGTTGATTTTTACTTGTCACAATTGACTTGTGTGATGATTTATTTGGTATCTTATCTTTGCATGTGTTGTCATTAGCTCTGAGGCTAGCACTAGGATGCTACATCCTTGTGTGCTAGTTATGTAGTTGGCATCAACAGTCATTAGATCTGGTTTACTAAGCATCGGGTAAAGTATACTGCGATTTCCCATTTTGTTGTTTACATGTTTATTGTTGTTGAGCTTCATTTACACATTATGATATGTTCTCTATACTAATCATAGATCTAAATACATGACTCGTCCCAAAAGGAAAGTAAGGCATCCCAAAAGTAATCTTTATCAGTTTGTGTTTCTGTGTACAGCTGAAGTCCCTAAAAATGACATTAAAATAGTTTGTCCTCAATCTAAAGGTAAAAGTTCTGTAGGGACAAAAGCTGTTTGAAATTAAATCTCAAGTGATTTTCATAATGAAGCACTCTTAGTTACATATCCTCCTGCCAGTGGCCAAAGTGTGTGTGTGTGTGTGTGTGTGTGTGGCACCAGTTTATTACATACTTTTACGCTCTCTTTTTTTTCTTTCTAAAAAAAACATACCAACCTTGGGATGGTATGCAAGTTTTGGTGAATTTATTAGTCCGTGCTGAAGAGGGCCTGGTGTTGTAAATCTTAAGGGCTTAGTCTAAGCACCATGAAATACATTTTAACAGTAAAACTTACGTTTCATTACAAGGAACTATTGTTAGGCATCATTACTGGAATGAGTGTATTTTTCTACAGATTCTCTTTAACCCTATTGTGGGGAAATATTGCCAAATTAATTGAGTAACCAGTCAGCAACACAGAGAACACACACACCCTCATTCTAGAGAAAGAGGAACTCACCTAACACTATCCTTACATATACCGAGGACTTTTCTTCCTGCAACTCAGAACTTCACTCCTCTGACACGTATTGGAGCAGTGAGTGATTTCTGCTGTACAGACACACTGTCAGAGCCAGGATGTCTTCCTCCTTTTGCTATGGACTCACTCTGATGTGTTTCAGCATTCTGTTTGCATACGGTGAGTATTTGACTACGAATTACTTCTCTAAAGAGTTACTCTAATGGTTGGGAGAATCTATTGAACTGTGTCAGACTTCTACCTTTAAAAAATAGTAAACCTGAAAAAAATATTTTACTCACAGACTTAATTATATTTTGTGTTGTGTGTATTGTAGTGCATCTTCAGAAACCTACATCCGGGACTCCAGACCTTCCGACCGCCTGCTGTCTGAATGTCTCTCAGAACATCATTCGGGAGCCTGTCAACGCCTGCTTTGAACAGAAGGGATATCGTCTTCCTTGTTGTGAACATGCATACCTGTAAGTAACATTATTTAATCAAAAAATAAATAGATTTTCAGTCTATGTTTGCGTTGTGGTTTGTCAGATGGTGTCCCCTGCAGTCCTGAGCAGAAATACTGTGAAGGAGAAAGCGGCCAGTCTGGCACAACAGCTGTTTTATCCATTAACCTATTAAATGACTTAATTTTGGAACATGGACCTAAGTATAACATATTAACCAACTGTGACTTGGTGAAGTTTGTTAGTTCCCCTTTTTGCTGGAAGTTACATAATCGTTGCTCTCTCATGTCTGTGTGTTAATTATGGAGAGAGGAGCTGGTTAGTTCAGATGAGCATAAAGAACAGATTATCCTTGTTTGTAATGTCGTGTAAATACATATATTCATTTAATGCTGTGTTATGGTCCCACGGTACATTGTGAATAAAACCAACTTTTGATATCTTATCTCTTCTTTCAACTCTAGCCTTGTTGGTAGCAGCAGCAGAACATTTTGTGTGGACCCAAATGCCAGCTGGCTCCCACAAAGACTCAGCAGGTTGAACAAAGTAAGTCTGGACAACATGCTCTTATGCTGAATGTTACAGCTGAAAGAAATGTATCAAGGAAATCTTGTCCATGTCTCTGTTGTATGTAATGTTGTTGTAGTGTTTGAAAAATCAAATGCAACATAGATGACATGGATGACATTTAAATTCCAATAATATGGAATCTTTCAAAGCTGAAATTGACTGTTTCTCTTCACAGAGAGGAATAACCTGCAAAAACCTTAACGAACCAAATGAAGCACCATGACCTTCAACACTGGAACCAGTTTCTTCCTTTCAAGTTTTCCATGAGCTTAGGCCACACGTATACAGCTCTGTTTAATAATGTGCATTTGGGCTTTTTTTTTTACTATTATCTATTTATTTCTATACAGACCATTTTAGTGACTTTTAGATTACTTGTCCACAGTAATCTTAGTTGGTGGCTGTTGTAGTAGCAGCACACTCCTACATTCATAAAGCATTGGCTGTTGTTTGGAGGTGCAGACTGGTGCAGTGGCTGTCCATGGATGCTTGCATATACAACCATATTGCTGCCAGATAGCCTTCCAGTAATAGCTTTTTCAGGCTTCTGATTGGCCAGCATCATCATTTTCTTTATTGCTTAATTTGCCAACATTACTTTAGAGTTAGGTTTTATTCCCTGTTGTTGGTTTGGCAGTTTGTTTCCATGTAGACTGGAGGGTTTTTTAATGAAGGTGGGAAAAAACCCTGTTTCCAAAAATACATGTGTATGTGCAGTCAAGGATTGAGATTAAATGTTTTTTCTCTCTCTTGTTAGAATAATGATTTACATAGGTCACTATCTATGCATGCGTCATTCACTAACTGTGTATGTAACCTCTCTCTGTGCATTTATAGATTAAATTATAACAGGCAATGTTTTATTATTTTTTACATTTTATAGGTAAGATAATATAAATTAGATTTGACTGGAATCAACTCCAGTGAAAATCCACCTTTAAACTTTAATGTTGTGTGGAATCATTCAAATCTACTTTCATGAGTAAAAACATCTTTCTTCATTTGAGTTAATATATTTCATCAAAACATGCCAAACACTTCTGGCTTTTCAAATATGAATATTTAATGCTTTTCTTTGTCATATATGGTCATAATCTTATATTTACTTATATCCAAAGATGTTGGTTTATTGAAACAATACCTGTGAATTCATGTGTTTGTGCTGTGGGGATTTATAACAGAGATTTTTCACTATTTTCTGACATTTCATTGAAACGATTAATAATGTTAGATTACACATATTCTTCATGATGAGATTAGATATTTGGTTCCTTCAACTTCCCTTGTTTTTTTGTTTAGAAATTAAAGTCTCACTGCTATGACATTTTATTAGATTAAAATGAAATAAAGTAATATCCAACAAAGTAATGTCATGAAAATGTATGATGAAATAACATAATAATGTCTGCAATATATTTAATACATTTCTTTGATTATTTCACAAATTGTTGGTTTATTTTTACTTGTCACAATTGACTTGTGTGATGATTTATTTGGTATCTTATCTTTGCATGTGTTGTCATTAGCTCTGAGGCTAGCACTAGGATGCTACATCCTTGTGTGCTAGTTATGTAGTTGGCATCAACAGTCATTAGATCTGGTTTACTACGCATCGGGTAAAGTATACTGAGATTTCCCATTTTGTTGTTTACATGTTTATTGTTGTTGATCTTCATTTACACATTATGATATGTTCTCTATACTAATCATAGATCTAAATACATGACTCGTCCCAAAAGGAAAGTAAGGCATCCCAAAAGTAATCTTTATCAGTTTGTGTTTCTGTGTACAGCTGAAGTCCCTAAAAATGACATTAAAATAGTTTGTCCTCAATCTAAAGGTAAAAGTTCTGTAGGGACAAAAGCTGTTTGAAATTAAATCTCAAGTGATTTTCATAATGAAGCACTCTTAGTTACATATCCTCCTGCCAGTGGCCAAAGTGTGTGTGTGTGTGTGTGGATTTTTTTCTCTCTTTTTTTCTTTCTAAAAAAATATACCAACCTTGGGATGGTTTGCAAGTTTTGGTGAACTTATTAGTCCGTGCTGAAGAGGGCCTGGTGTTGTAAATCTTAAGGGCTTAGTCTAACCACCATGAAAGACATTTTAACAGTAAAACGTACGTTTCATTACAAGGAACTATTGTTATGCATCACTACTGGAATGAGTGTACTTTTCTACAGATTCTCTTTAACCCTATTGTGGGGAAATATTGCCAAATTAATTGAGTAACCAGTCAGCAACACAGGTGAGTTCCTCTTTCTCTAGAATGACAACCCGTTCTCATTCCCGAAGCGTAAAATACCGACTATTTGTCACGCCCCTGAACGTATCATACTGACGAAAAGGGTACCCTTCCACGTGTGTGGGGAACGCTCTGGGTTCTCAATTGACTCCAATATAAACCCGCTCGCGCTGCTGAGAAACGCTTAGAGCAGAGGCTTACAGCCGTCTATTCACTCCAATAATATCCCGACCATGGCCCTCCATTACGCTGCCAGCGACAATCTGAATGGAGAACCGAGGACCCTGTGCACGGAAGTATTTTTCTCCCTATTTTAAGGATTTCTTTTAATGACATCGTCAACATTTCTCAACACAAACACATCAAAGTCTCACTGATAATTCAACAATAAAATAGCTTCATGTTGTGGCTCTCAGTATCATTTTTTTCTCCTTCGATTCTGAGAAATAAACTTTTATTCGTTTGTTTTACGGCATTCCACTGGCGGACATTTCTCTCATTTTTAGTGAAAAAAAATAAATATTTTGACTTTGTTTCTGCATAAAAATGGATTTTGAAAACATTTCTAGCGAGAAATATATGTTTTATGTTCTTAATATTCACTCAGTGAATGTACATAATCACTTTGTGGCGAAGATCTCGCCAGAAAAAGACGATCCGCTGTGTTTTATTTTGAAATCTGTTTTATTTTGTAATCTACCGCGATCATAGCGGATGTGGTCCTATCCTCGCGGGTGTGCTGTGCGATCTCATTGAATCGCGCTTCACTGTAAATGGCCCCGACTCTGCTCTCCTGTTTTAGTTAAAATATCTTCATTAAACAAACATTGTTGTCTTTTTTTTAGCATAGATAATATACATACAGTGTAATTATTTATTAGACAGTGTGTGATATTCGATATATTGGGTAGAAATAGGTTTTCACAGCCCTAATAGGGAAGAACTACAAAACGAGAGGTCTAGGGAGTTGTAGTTTTTTTAATAAAACAGGGTTTTCCCTCAAATTGGAAGTTGGAAATACTTAATTAGTGGCTTTCCAGGGGTTTGAGGGGATGTCAATCACATTTTTGGCATCAGAATTTAAATATTGTCTTGTTCAATGGGGGATTTGTTGTTTTTTCAGCATATCCTAAAGCCCCCCCACTCCCACCCCTTAGTGACTATGCTCACATTATAGTCCATGTCAACACCTTTCTATAACAGTAGGTCTCATGTCTGTAACCCTTTTTGTCTCTTAGTTATAATCATTTAAATATGCCCCAGGGTTAAGGTTCAAAGGTCAATATCTCAAAGCAAGAATATTATAGAACCTTGAAATTGATATATGTTACTCTCCAGGCCAAGACCTTTCCGGTGATGTATTTGGTTTAGCTCTATGACAAAGTTTTATTTTTTCACATCTCGGAATCTGAGCACTCAAAGGGCTGTCTGAACTTTAGCCTGTTAGGGCAGAGCTAAACCAAATACATCACCTTACATCACCATCACATGAGACCTACTGTTATAGAAAGGTGTTGACATGGACTATAATGTGAGCATAGTCACTAAGGGGTGGGAGTGGGGGGGCTTTAGGATATGCTGAAAAAACAACAAATCCCCCATTGAACAAGACAATATTTAAATTCTGATGCCAAAAATGTGATTGACATCCCCTCAAACCCCTGGAAAGCCACTAATTAAGTATTTCCAACTTCCAATTTGAGGGAAAAACCTGTTTTATTAAAAAAAACTACAACTCCCTAGACCTCTCGTTTTGTAGTTCTTTCCTATTAGGGCTGTGAAAACCTATTTCTACCCAATATATCGAATATCACACACTGTCTAATAAATAATTACACTGTATGTATATTATCTATGCTAAAAAAAAGACAACAATGTTTGTTTAATGAAATATTTTAACTAAAACAGGAGAGCAGAGTCGGGGCCATTTACAGTGAAGCGCGATTCAATGAGATCGCACAGCACATCCGCGAGGATAGGACCACATCCGCTATGATCGCGGTAGATTACAAAATAAAACAGATTTCAAAATAAAACACAGCGGATCGTCTTTTTCTGGCGAGATCTTCGCCACAAAGTGATTATGTACATTCACTGAGTGAATATTAAGAACATAAAACATATATTTCTCGCTAGAAATGTAATCAAAATCCATTTTTATGCAGAAACAAAGTCAAAATATTTATTTTTTTTCACTAAAAATGAGAGAAATGTCCGCCAGTGGAATGCCGTAAAACAAACGAATAAAAGTTTATTTCTCAGAATCGAAGGAGAAAAAATGATACTGAGAGCCACAACATGAAGCTATTTTATTGTTGAATTATCAGTGAGACTTTGATGTGTTTGTGTTGAGAAATGTTGACGATGTCATTAAAAGAAATCCTTAAAATAGGGAGAAAAATACTTCCGTGCACAGGGTCCTCGGTTCTCCATTCAGATTGTCGCTGGCAGCGTAATGGAGGGCCGTGGTCGGGATATTATTGGAGTGAATAGACGGCTGTAAGCCTCTGCTCTAAGCGTTTCTCAGCAGCGCGAGCGGGTTTATATTGGAGTCAATTGAGAACCCAGAGCGTTCCCCACACACGTGGAAGGGTACCCTTTGCGCCAGTATGATACGTTCAGGGGCGTGACAAATAGTCGGTATTTTACGCTTCGGGAATGAGAACGGGTTGAGAATGAGGGTGTGTGTGTCCTCTAACACTATCCTTACATATACCGAGGACTTTTCTTCCTGCAAGTCAGAACTTCACTTCTCTGACATGTATTGCTCAGTGAGCAGGTGTGATTCTAGGGTCAGAGCTTTCGGGGTGCTGAGCCCCATTGAGCCCCACTGCCACCACCAACCCTCAATCAACAGTTATTAGATTCAATTAGATTGAACTTTATTGTCAGTGAAAAAAGTAACAGGACAAAAAAATACAAAATACAGGCCACATACTGCAACGCCAATTAATTAGTATAGGAGTATGAGTTGTTACTGTTTTGCTCGCCACTATTCACTATATATCAATTTATTGTTGTTATTTTCTCACCTGGTTCTTCCTGCTTGCTCTCCCTTTCCCTTTCTCCTTCTCTATCTTTCTCTCTTTCCCTTGGCACTGACAATCATACACAAATATATTGTAGCAGACCATTTCCTACATAAGTAATTTGAATTGAGAGAGAGACGCTAGGAGTTATCTTTCACACATCTCATACCATACCCATCTCATACCTGTGTGTTATAAATAGCCTATATATATAGATCTACTGTGTGTGTGTGTGTGTGTGTGTGTGTGTGTGTAGTATATACTACTACGCCTGCATGAATGTAATGTGATTATTATTGTTGCAAAGTCTGGTTCAGGTTAAATCCCCTGTAAAACATGAATAAATACAGCAAAGAAAAACATTTAACTATTTTTATTGTCTACTTTGGCAGTAAGACACAACTGAAAAATATCAAATATAAACTAGAAAATTTCCTTTGGGGAAATTCTGAAAGGGCCACGGGGGCTACTGCCGGTGTGTGTACACTATGATGAGATTATTCACAGATTTATTATTTATTCACAAACAATTAATACTAGTAATGTTATGATACTATATCATATACAAGGAGCACACCTACAACAAGCATTCCTTTTCAAGTATTTATTTATACAGCAACCTATGACCTTTAACCTCAAAGTGTGTGTGTGTGTGTGTGTGTGTGTATGTGTGATTAAAATCACATAACATTACCTGTGTGTGTGTGTGTGCGTGCGTGCGTGCGTGTTTTGGAAGCATGTGTATCTTGAGGAGTGTGCGTGCTTACGCGCATGTGTGTGTGTGTGTGTATCTGTAACTGTAATCACATCCAAGATCAAAGGCAATCAACAGAATTAACTGACACCTGCCAATGTTCCGTAATAGAGGTGGACAGAGTGGAATTTCTGGCCTCAAACAGAAAGCATTTCTGTCAAAACCATTATACCTATCATTGATCGGACTTGAAAAAAACTGTTAAATCTCAGACAGCTCAGAAATCTTCCTGCGTTTTTAATATGGCTGTTAGTGCGTATTGGTGGCGCATCTGTGCATCCTACGCCCAAACTATAACTCTGACAGCTTTACCAGAGGATTGTGAGTGAGAAGACTAATTTTCCTACGTTTCTATGTATAAATTATTTCTGTAGAGTGGAATTTGCGGCCTGGAGCGCAGTTTTCAAATTTATTTTTTGACAATTGTTTCTCTCCCTCTACACTCTGGCAATGATGTCACACACTGTGACACGAACATTCCGTGCAATACACATCCATTATAATCTCAGAATTTCTCCAAAAATGATCATGGTCATTGAACAGGGATTGATAAAAAACTATATGACCTATCGAAACGTGGATTAATACACCGATACACAAGACTTGTGTCTACTGTTTAAAGTTTAATGGAGTCTCTAGGTGAAATCATGCCTGAGAAGTAGACGTTTAAAAATCTCCAATTATTGTTCTTTTCGCTCATTTTTTGTCGGCCGTCCCATTCATTTCAATGCAAAATTTTGGGCAGTTTTTCGTTACTTACTTCGCGAAAAATTTGTGTTCTGTAGAAAAAGTAATAGCACACCGATCCCGATCAAACTGCACGTTTTGATATATAATTTGTCCTGCAACTCTTCAAGTTGTAGTACTAGTAGCGGGACGAAATTGAGTCCAGAAGAGGAAGAAGAAGAAATCCACAGTGTAACAGTAGTGCAGCACTTTGTGCTCGGTGCGATTGCCCAGAGGCCCTAACTAGGAATAAATAACAATTCATTTAAAAAGCCACAGTATTATTTCACACATACTGGTATTATACAGTGATTATGTCGTTTGGTTTCACTCTGGTCCAAATGCGGTAGCACTGACAGGGAGTCATGTTTCCATGACGACGGACCAAAAAAAGACGCGTGTGACGTCAAATTTACGTGACTCAAAACTGTTAAAATGAGTCTCTAAAGTAACGATAAACTTTAAGAACAGAGACACAAGTACGCACTTCACAGGTGCGCAGTTAATTTGTCGCACTATGGTGCTAACGAAGCTAACCGAACTAACTGGAAAACTGTGCCTGGACTCCAGTACTCACCAATATGGTATTGGAATCGGAACAACTCTAGATAAAAGGAAAGAAGTATGAGACACAGCTTTGGAGCAACTTACTTAGTTGATTCACAACACTACAACTAAAGGATTCTCACTCTGCGTGTGTGTTGCGCTGGATGCTGGTCGGCCAGGACCATACCGAGGACTTTTCTTCCTGCAACTCAGAACTTCACTCCTCTGACACGTATTGGAGCAGTGAGTGATTTCTGCTGTACAGACACACTGTCAGAGCCAGGATGTCTTCCTCCTTTTGCTATGGACTCACTCTGATGTGTTTCAGCATTCTGTTTGCACAAGGTGAGTATTTGACTAAAAATTACTTCTCTGAAGAGCAGTGGCGAACCGTGAGCACTACAGCTGGGCCTTCAGTAGTCCGACCGGCTCCTGTTTTTGCATATTTCATGTTTTAAAACTAATAAACACAAAGTCTCGGCATCTGAAGGAGGCGATGCATGAACGGGAAGCAGACCATGGTGCTTTTTAATCACAACTGCAATCATTTAATTAACGATGACAAGGATGTAAAAAAAAAATAGACCATAACATCAAAAACATTCTCCGCAACAAGAAACATTAACTTCATAAAACTGGAGACCATTTAGGCTACATTAAATAAGCATACTCTAATGCCAAAATCTGGAGATATAAAACGAGGTCACCCAGAATGTTACCCGTGACACTGCTGACACTGACACCGAGGCTCATTTCATTACCATGGACAATAATTAGGCATGACAAATAAAAATAAAAGTCACAACTTCCATATAGATTCCGCTACACCTCCTTAATTCTCTACAGTGAATAAAATGGGGGGAATAAAAATCCTCTTAAAAAAAATCCAACCACACTTCTGATAAATTTACATATTGAATTAAAGGCAATTTGCACTGGAAATGTTACAGACAACCTCCGCAATAAATACAAATTACTGAATTTCCACTTGGCTCGAATTAATCACTTGAAATAATTATCAAGGTGATTTGTAACATAGGCAGCCGCCTACCTTCCATGAAAACGAAATCCATTCGTCTGTCTTTCTTTGTGAAGTTGGCGATGGCAGCCTTGTGAAGTTTGTCCTTTGACTTGAGCTCGCAAAGAAGTCCTTTCTCTATGGACATCAGTGCCAAAGCTCCCAGGCGATCATGTCCAGTGCTGTTTCTGGCATGGGTCTTGATGCGCTTCAGAGCCGAAAAAGACCGCTCCATGGAGGAAGTGGACACAGGGATGGTCAGCACCAGGCAGGTGAGGAGATACAGCTGCGGCATGCTCTCAGTCAGCTCTTTCAGTGTCAGAAAGTGCAGCAGGTCTGATGGGCTCCTTCCCTCAAAGTTTGCCATGTTGTACATGACTGTCAGTTCAGTATTGAGCCTGGGGAGGTCAAAGTGCAGCAGGTAGTTTTCAGCGAGGTTCTGAAACTCAGAGCTGGGGAAGTTTTCTCTGTATGAGGCAAACTTCTTGGGGTCCAGAAGGACAAGGAACATCAGTTTTTCATGATCCTTGAACCTGTTCCTCAGCTGAGTGAGAATGTTGTCCAGGATTTCACTGTGCAGCTGCTGGTACGCTGTGCGCACATCTCCAACTCTCCGTGCCCTGCGCCCGCTGGGAGCCCCGACTTCGTGCACCGTGTCCTCATAGATGGAGTCAAATTTGGCCTTTTCTCACGTCGGAGTAGGCAAACACTGAGTTGAATGTGGCGAGGAGAAAGCAGAACTCGAAGCCCGTCAGTAGTGTGATGTATCCATCAGCGCTGTCCACAGCATCATCATCAAAATCATTGTGGTTATCCACAATGAATTCAAAGAGCTCCAAGAGTTCTTCTCTCTGCTCATACACAGTGCAAACCAAACGTGATGAAAAGTTCCACCGTGTTGGAGTCACTCTGGGCAGTCTCCGCTGGCATATTTCATCCAGGAGTTTTGTGCGTTTGGCTGACTTTGAGAAAAAGCCTGCGAGGCCACTGAGATGTGAGAAAAAAAATGTGCACTTTGAGACATGACGAGGTTCAGAGAGTGCGCATAACAGTGAATGAAGAGAGCTTGTGGTATTTTTTCCTTTATTTTAGCTTGGACCTCATTCAGTCCAGAGGCCATGACTGCAGCTCCGTCGTAACACTGGGCAACTACCTTATAGGTGCAAGCACCGTCCTCCAGAAACTCCAAAAGTTGTCCAGCTATGGCTTCTGTGCGCTTGTCACCACTTACATCACCAAACTGGAAAAAGCGCTCCTTCACACCGCCGTCAGTGTTGTAACGTAGGACATATGACATCTGAGCGGTGTTACTTACGTCAGTTGTCTCGTCTACCATAATGGAGACAAAAGGCATTTTCCTCACCTCCTCCCTCATTCCCGCTGTCATTACATCCGCCACCGACTGGATCAAGTCATTCTGAATTTTGCTGGAGGTGCCGATGAAAACAGTGGCTAACTCCAGGTGACGCAGAGGGCTGTCATACTCCGCCAAAAAGTCCAGTTACTCCAAGTAGTTCCCCTTGTTTGCGGAATCTTTACTTTCATCATGTCCTCGAAATGCCAGCTCTTGCTTTCCAACAAATGTGACGACATTGATGAGACGTTTCAGGATCTCTCTGTTCTGCCTGACCTTGTTGTTGTGGGCCGTAGTATCTATTACGGCGCTGCTCATCTAGCTGAAGATCAACTCTTGTGTCCCCAAAAGTTTTCAAACTGACCGTCGCTTGCAGGTGTGCCGCAGAATCTTGATGCCGGTGGGCTGACTTTGTCAGATTTGAAAGGATGACAAATCCGCCGCTGACCCAAGTGGATGACAAATCCGCCGCTGACCCAAGTGGATGACTTGTCAGTTGTAAAAAGTAAACAATTCCAGCAGTGCAGCCTGTTTGTTTCCTTACAGCCCGTCATCCATGGATATCGCTGAAAATTTTCAGTCTTGAAATACCTTTCCACTTTCTTTACTTTTTCTATTAATTCCAGTTAATTCCAGTTCTGGAGTTGGTCTTCCGTTTTTTATAATTTGCAGTTTTTCTGTAAAAGGCCGCCTTGAAAAAGGCGATGCTACCAAGCTAGCCACAACGTCGATCTCGTCTTCCGCCATTTCACTGTCTCTCAACGGCTCTCACCACTCTGACGCTGTTCGGACTTCATGAAGGCCTACGATCTTTTTTTTGTTTGTCCCGCCCACTTAAAATCAAACCGTGATTGGTCAATTTTCCCATCACTCTCCAAACCAAAACACATAGCTTGGCCTTCCCCGAGATTCATGAAGTCCTAACCAATTAATGAGCTAGCTAACCAGGCTAATCTTAATGCTAGGCTAAGCTAACCAGCTGTTGTAATTACGCAACGGGGCATCAATGTTTGGGCGTCTAGTTACAGATACGAATTGCCTTCATCAAGGATCACCAAAAATGTTGGAAATTAAGGATGGCTCTTTTATGAATAAATGATGACCTTGCACAGGGTGTCAAATATATTACAAAAAGGGCATTATCATTAATGCTATCCCTTTCATAAGGATACCAAATATGCAGGGATGAACCTGAGCAACACCTATGTGGATCTCACGGTTCAAAAGTGTGGTTAGATGGCTATAAGATTTATTAATAATTATCATAAATAATTATTAATCATAAGAAATGATATGACTTGATTTACTCTTAGTCAGCTCGTAGGGGCACCATCTGTAAAACAGAAAAATATAGCCAATTCACCTAAATCAGTCTCATAAAGTTATTAAACTATCAATTTGGATCACTGATTATTAATTATGAATATAATTATAATCAGATTACCATATGAATCTTTAATAGTGGTTGAAGGAATCGTGAATTCTTGTCACAGCAGAGGTCAGCATATCGTTCATAATGTACAACATTAAATGGACAGCATTCGTAATCAAAAGGTATTTATTCTAAACAAGTAAAGCAAATCAAAGCACACATCTATAAAATAGAGAACTACATTACAAAAGAGAGGAAAACGTGTGTGTGTGTGTGGGGGGGGGGGGGGGGGGGGGTTGCCACTCCTCAAACAATGAGTCGTAAAACTCCAGCTGTGAGCCAGGTGACGGTCAGGCCCTGGTCATGTGGCAGGGTGAGCTGTGTTTAGCTCCAGTTAATTTAATCAGTGTGTGAGCAGGTCAAAGGTTAGTACAGTTAGTTGCATTAAGACACAAATAACACAAATATCACATAAATATACTTAAAATATACTTAAAACACACATATAAACCAAATCATTAATCACGGGTCAAATCCTTTCTGCTAAATTCCTTGCTGATTGCTTATCTAAGCCCAGTTACATTACTCACGAGTCCGGTGGAAAAGGGGGGGAAATCCTTTTCAGCAGAGGAGTGGAAGAAGGAAGTTGAGTTCAATAATTTGCCGTCTTGCAAATTAAGTTGCTGGTTGTCCTTGAGGTGAGTTGGAGCTTTCTCTGACAGTTGCAATGAACTTTGTGTTCATTAATGCATCTTTGGTGTGCAGAGAAGGTCAGAGTTGCAGTTGTTCAGGATTCCTTGTGGACAAGGAGATTCTGGTTGTAGGAGGCCTCACCTCAGCTGCAGAGGATCTCAGCAGGGAGTGAGGGAGGAGGGGGGCTGGTGGATCCAGGATCTGGATCCCCTCCTGAAGGAGATGCTTCCAAGCAGGAACAGTGGAGAGAGAGACAGGAGGTCCACTGGCCTGCTATAAAGCAGATAGTTCTCCCTTCCTCCTGTGGTGTCGAGGGTGCCTTGACCAATGACACGACATCTGGAAGGTGTCGTAAATGCAGTGCATTCTGGGAACTGAAGTTCTTGAGAGGGGACAAAATGGAGGTTCTGCCATTTTGTTGAGTTGACTCAAGAAAATGTTCCATTTAGTCCACAAATGTTAAAGTCCACAAATAAACCCAAAATTCACCTGTGGTAGAATCCCAACACAGCTGCTGGCTGGAGCATTATATTTATCGTTATATAATGCTATAATACCATTATATGGGATGGTATGCAAGTTTTGGTGAACTTATTAGTCTGTGTTGAAGAGGGCCTGGTGTTGTAAATCTTAATGGCTTAGTCTAAGCACCATGAAAGACATTTTAACAGTAAAACTTATGTTTCATTACAAGGAACTATTGTTAGGCATCATTACTGGAATGAGTGTACTTTTCTACAGATTCTCTTTAACCCTATTGTGGGGAACTATTGCCAAATTAATTGAGTAACCAGTCAGCAACACAGGTGGGTTCCTCTTTCTCTAGAATGAGGGTGTGTGTGTTCTCTTACACTATCCTTACATATACCAAGGACTTTTCTTCCTGCAAGTCAGAACTTCACTCCTCTGACATGTATTGCTCAGTGAGCAGGTGTGATTCTAGGGTCAGAGCTTTAGGGGTGCTGAGCCCCATTGAGCCCCACTGCCACCACCAACCCTCAATCAACAGTCATTAGATTCGAATAGATTGAACTTTATTGTCACTGAACAAAGTAACAGCTACTTGGACAACAAAATGCTAAATATAGGTCACCTACAGCAACACCAATAAATTAGTATAGGAGTATGAGTTGTTACTGTTTTGCTCGCCACTATTCACTATATATCAATTTATTGTTGTTATTTTCTCACCTGGTTCTTCCTGCATGCTCCCCCTTTCCCATTCTCCTTCTCTATCTTTCTCTCTTTCCCTTGGCACTGACAATCATACACAAATATATTGTAGCAGACCATTTCCTACATAAGTAATTTGAATTGAGAGAGAGACGCTAGGAGTTATCTTTCACAAATCTCATACCATACCCATCTCATACCTGTGTGTTATAAATAGCCTATATATATAGATCTACTGTGTGTGTGTGTGTGTGTGTGTGTGTGTGTGTGTGTGTAGTATATACTACTACGCCTGCATGAATGTAATGTGATTATTATTGTTGCAAAGTCTGGTTCAGGTTAAATCCTCTGTAAAAGATGAATAAATACAGCAAAGAAAAACATTTAACTATTTTTATCTCTACTTTGACAGTGAGACGCAACTGAAAAATATCAAATATAAACTAGGAATAAATAACAGTTCATTTAAAAAACCACAGTAGTGTTTTCACACATACTGGTATTATACAGTGATTATGTCGTTTGGTTTCACTCTGGTCCAAATGCGGCAGCACTGACAGGGAGTCATGTTTCCATGACGACGGACCAAAAAAAACCTCAAATTTACGTGACTCACAATTGTTAAAATGAGTCTCTAAAGTAACGATAAACTTTAACAACAGAGACACAAGTACGCACTTCACAGGTACGCAGTTCATTTGTCGCACTATGGCGCTAACGAAGCTAACCGAACTAACTGGAAAACTGTGCCTGGACTCCAGTACTCGCCGATATGGTATTGGAATCGGAACAACTCTAGATAAAAGGAAAGAAGTATGAGACACAGCTTTGGAGCACCTTACTTAGTTGATTCACAACCAAGCGGCAAGCTCCGGTCCAGAGCTGAGAAGCCTATGCGGAAGTACCAAAAACTGCAATTCCTCGACTCGCCGCTTGAGGCAGGCTGCAGAAGGGAGCAAGTTAGATTGACTCTCATGTTAAAATGTCCGATTTCACAGTTGAAATAAACATGTTTACAGCCTGGTTCAAACGATGCCTCTACTCTCAAAAGCTGAATTCCTCTTCTATGTCAACTCTGAGGGGGGTGAATTATTTTATATCTCACTAGTTTAAGTTTCGAAAATTCTGCATAATAAAGCAGTCCCCGCTCTGAGTGACAGGTGACGTAGCTGACGGCACTAGCCGCTAGCTGTCTGTAGCTACTAGCGCCGTGGCTAATTCACTGGAAACTTTCCCTGTCGGCTGTCGGAGAGTTTTACAGGCAAACATCGGACTAATAACACCACCTGCTGTGTGGTGAGCTGTACCACTGCACCACAAGAAGCCCAGGCTCCAGTTGTTGGTGAGTGTTACTCTCGTTTTATTTTATTTATAAATGATCATTTATTAGCGTTTACAGTAGTTTGTTAGCCAGCTAATGCTGCCTTCGATGCTAACGGGAGTGAAGTAAAGAAGATATTATTAAACCGGTATGGTGACTGAAGTCATAAGTAATACAGAAGTGTTATAATTTATTTTTGTAATACGTGGAATCAAACACAGCGTCTGTGTGTTTG
The DNA here is from genome assembly GCF_030273125.1 of Centropristis striata. Taxonomy (NCBI): domain Eukaryota; kingdom Metazoa; phylum Chordata; class Actinopteri; order Perciformes; family Serranidae; genus Centropristis; species Centropristis striata. The sequence goes on from NW_026739042.1 coordinate 551,614, forward strand.
GAAAATAAAGCTTCACCATGTTAGTATGGTAACATGATGCAATGTTATGAAATGATGACTAAATTTACCATTGCATCAAGTTAACGCTACACTCGGCCCAATTTAACGTGTTCATCTGTGTGTAATTACAATAATATATGTGTAATTAAAAAGCATCACATTTAAGCATGGTTCAGAAATAACGGAGTTTGTTATAAAGACTCGGACTGTGAAATATTCGTTAACGTAAAATTTGACGGCGCAGGACCCCAGTCTTTATCTTTTTTATTTAATATCAGTATCAAAGCAGGCATTTTAATATGAAAACACTCCAGAAACCCACTGATTGTGATCGACTTTAGTTAACACATAACGTTAAGTCTGAATTTCAGGAGGAACTGTGCAAAGCATGATAACGTTTACTATAAGGCTATATTGAGAGTAGTCAATACTGTTGAATGTGTTTCGTTATCCTGAACAATAATCAGTATATTAAAACTGAAATGAAAATACAGCCTGTCCGTTGTAACACATATTTTACTTACATCTCTATTTGTCTGTGTAAAGTTTTCCTCTGCAGGTGATGCAGACAAGGTGGACCTCTGATGCTCCACATGAGAAGACACAACTGGACTCAAACACATCAACAACTTGTCAATATCTGAGGTTACATATTGATGTTTTTATGTATGTGTAGTTTGATTTAAATATTTTGCTGCTGTAGTGTTTTTACGTTATTGCATTAAATCATATTATTAAAAGCACCCATTTATCAGCTTCCTGATTGTATTCTTACATTTTTTAAATTAGACATACATCACCTGGAATAAGAGTTGAACATAAATGCTTAATGTTTTATCTGTGTTGTATTATATCAGATATTTTAAATCTAACATTTTCACACAGCAATAAAGACAACGTTAGCTCAAATGCAAATGTAATTTATTGAAATGCATAAAAAACAAAAAGGTGGACAATATTTAAGTCTAGAAAAGTTCTCCATGATGGTGAGCAGCTTGACCTGCTGACCTCCCCCATGCTGCTGCTGCCGTCACAGTGGAAGAAGAAGACATCTGGGCAGCTCTTCCTCAAAGAAGAGGAGAAGGTCTTTCCACCACAGTCCACCAGCAGACACTAATGTCCAGCAGCTCACTGGACACAGAGCTGTCACCAATGCTTCACACTGACTATGGGAGGAAAATAAATGAGAGTATTAAATGCTTCAGGTAAAACAATATAACAAAAAGCTATGAAGAGTGCCTAAATAATGTTGAAAACACTAGGATTTGAAGGATAACATGGAAGAAGGGATCCACACCTCTAAAATATAAAACATTATTCAAATTAATTAATTTTTTAGTCCTTTGAAGACAGATAATGTGATCATAATGTCAGCCGTCTAAAGTCAAGTTACCAAGACTGGAAGTTAAATTTATTGACAAATGTACTGAAATAAGTAAATATAAAATGGCCTTTCTGTTTTAACTGATATTCCAGATAATAATCCCAGACAGTCTGTCAGTGTCACATCATAAAGGTAAATGCATACTGTTTAATAGCGCTGTGGGCTATTATCATTTTACACGTTAACTGATACGCCCTGACACATCTACACTGAGAAACAACTCGCAGATTTACTAATGTAATAAGTTTGTTTTAATCATACCTGAGTAGAAGTTATTAATAAGCAAAAAATATATAATTGTGTGCCAGTATCAATCCAACATCTACGGTGAGAATACTAACCTAATTACATATCACTCAGCTCATAAAGTTTAATCAAGGGTCATCCAAAATAAACAACTTCTAGCTAAAGTAAAATTAAATTAAAATTCAGGTTAACATGTTTGCCTCATGTAAGTATCCGTAAACGTGTTTATTCAAGGTAACACTGGCGACATTACTGCAAGTCTCGACAAAACCGGTATTTCAAATTACCCTAATTATATATCTAAAACAAGTTGAAGTTGCTGTGGTAAAGTTTTAGAGTAACTTACCGTGAGTTAATCAGTGTAAGCTGGGACACCAACAGACGGGAACATCACGGCAGTATTAGTCAGCGAGCCGGCCGGCTGCTGTCCGTCCCGGTGTAGCATGTAGCCCAGCTTGTTAGCTCCGCTAGCCTCCGCTAGCTTGGTAGCTTCAAGCTAAGTGGGCGTGTTTCGGCCGGCTCAGCTGCAGTTCTATGTCCATTTATGGATTATCCGGGGGAGTTGGGCGGAGTCAACTTTGCCAAAATGGCGACTGTGGGAACGCCCACAAAGCTTCATTTCAGCTCTTCAGAACCCTATGGGTGACGTCACGGAGACTACGTCCATATTTTATACAGTCTATGTTCACAACACTACAACTAAAGGATGGATGCCGGTCGGCCAGCGGAGCGGTGCAGAGGGAGTGGGTGAGAGGAGGATGATACCATTTGCGAAGCGGGGGTGTTTTCGTTTTCATCCTTAACATGCTGAAGCACCCCTAAAATGGGCCCCTATGCCAGTGAGTGACTTCTGCTGTACAGACACACTGTCAGAGCCAGGATGTCTTCCTCCTTACATTATTAGGGCCTCGGGGCTATACTGTAGGGACCAGTGCTCGGGGCAAAGCCCCGAGGCCCTAATAATGTAAGGAAGAACAGCACTACTGTTATACTGTGGATTTCTTCTTATTCCTCTTCCGGACGCAATTTCGTCCCGCTACTAGCGAAAAACTAGTGACTAGCGAAAAACTGCCCAAAATTTTGCATTGAAATGAATGGGACGGCCGAAAGAAAATGAGCAAAAAAGAACATTAATTGAAGATTTTCAGACGTCTACTTCTCCGGCATAATTTCACCTAGAGACTCCATTTAAACTTTAAACAGTAGACACAAGTCTTGTGTATTGGTGTATTACTTTGCGTTTCGATAGGTCATATAGTTTTTTATCAATCCCTGTTCAATGACCATGATCATTTTTGGAGAAATTCTGAGATTATAATGGGTGTGTATTGCACGGAATGTTCGTGTCAGAGTGTGTGATGTCATCGCTCAGAGTGTAGAGGGAGAGGTAAAACTGTCAAAAAATAAATTTGAAAACTGCACTCCAGGCCGCAAATTCCACTCTACAGAAATAATTTATACATAGAAATGTAGGAAAATTTGTCTTCTCACTCACAATCCTCTGGTAAAGCTGTCAGAGTTATAATTTGGGCGTACGACGCAAAGATGTGCCACCAAAACCACCAACAGCCTCATTGGGTCCCATATTAAAAACGCAGGAAGATTTCGGAAAAAGTGAGATTTAACTGTTTTTTTAGATCGCTGTAACAAAGCTATTTTTTCATTTTTCTTAAAAAAAAAACATATGTAGAGGTTCAGGAAGAACTCAGGACGCTCAAAGTGAAGTCGGATCAATGATAGGTATTATGGTTTTGCCAAAAATGCTTTCTGTTCGAGGCCAGACATTTCACTCTGCCCACCTCTGGCTGCTTTCACTCTGCCAGAAGATTCCACAGCTGTTAATTCCGTTGATTGCTCTGCTCTGATTGGTCGACCCCAACGCTTTGATGCTTTGATGTGATTACAGTTACAGATACACGCACGCACACACACACAATGGTCATTTAATGTAATATCAGTTAAAGATACACGCACACACACACACACACACTGGTCATTTAATGTAATAACAGTTAAAGATACACGCACGCACACACACACTGGTCATTTAATGTAATAACAGTTAAAGATACACGCACGCACACACACACTGGTCATTTAATGTAATAACAGTTAAAGATACACGCACGCACACACACACACACACACACACACACACATATGTGCGCGTAATCGCGCACACTCCTCCAGATACAAATGTTTCACACACACACATTTTGAGGTTAAAGGGCATAGGTTGCTGTATAAATAAATACTTGAAGAGGAATAGTATCATAACATTACTAGTATTAATTGTTTGAAATCTCTGAAGAATCTCATCATAGTGTACACACACCGGCAGTAGCCCCCGTGGCCCTTTCAAAAATTCCCCCAGAGGAAATTTTCTAGTTTTATATATTATATTCTATATACTTTTAATGCTGTGTTATGGTCCTAGGGTACATTGAATTTGTGAATAAAACAAACTTGATATCTTATCTCTTCTTTCAACTCTAGCTTTGTTGGTGACAGCAACATAACATATTGTGTGGACCCAAATGCCAGCTGGCTCCCAGAAAGACTCAGACAGTTGGAGAAAGTAAGTCTTGACAACATGCTGTAATGCTGAATGTTACAGCTGAGAGAAATGTATCATCTTGTCCATGTCTCTATTTTCTGTGATAATACAATTCATTATGTTAATTAGATCAAACACTGTGAGGTGATGTAGAGTTGGACAAAGCCAAGCTAATCTTAATGCTAGGCTAAGCTAACAGGCTGCTGGCTGTAGCATTATATTTATCCTACAGACGCAAACCTTTTAGTTACAACTCAGCAGCAAAGAAAGTGGATAAGACTATTACCTAAAATACATTCCAATTAATTTTTCTGTGGATTAAGCAAGACAAATGTCACTTGATTTGTCTGTAGCATGCTAACATTAAACATGCTAAATTTGAGACACCAAACAAGACCTTAAAGCACAACTTGGCTGACTAACCAGGAGGACCAACAATGTAGATCTTTTGTTCTCTGTTGTCCTGCTGTAGTTTTTATTATTATTATTATTCATCTTGTAATTTTTGTCTTGAATTCTAGTGTGTGAATCTGACCTATTCAACATGACCAGCTTCATATTTTGACTGGTAGATTTTTTTTTCAATATTGGACTTTTCTGTCAGATAGTATTATCCTTTATTAATAATAAATAAAATTACAATTAAGTTTTGGAGAGCCTTTTCAAACAGGAATTCAAACCACATAAATCCAGACAGATGGGTTCAAAGCAAGTTTATTATAGTTAACGAAAACTACAATTGAAAAAACATTTTCGTTAACTGAAATAAAAATAAAAATAAAAACGAGTTTTTTTAAAAAACAATAACTAACTGAAACTGTATTTTGTGGTTACAAAACTAACTAAAACAAACTAAAATTATAGTGAAAATGTCCTTAGTTTTCGTCTTTGTCATCTATTTTCATATGTAAACCTTTTTGGTTGATATGAAATCTATTTCATCTATCTGGTTTTATGACTTAATAAACTTATTGGGACTGAGATGGATCAGACAAAAGAAATTAAGGAAACATTTATTGTGACTTTTTTTAAATCTGGCACCCAACAAAAACCCCATTACAAAAAAACTAAAACTAACACTAAAACTAATAAAAACTAAACTTAAACTAAGCATTTTCCAGAAAATAAAGAATAATTAAAACTAGCAGACACACTCTAAAAACTAATTAAAACTAACTGAATTTAAAAACAAAAAATCACAACAAAATTAAAACTGAAACTAATGAAAAACCCAAAACTATTATAACCTTGGTTCAAAGTGAAACATATCAGTGCTATGAATAGTGGTATTTCACGTTAAAGAGGAGGTATTCATGCTGGTTAAAAGTGACAAAGTTTTAACAGTGAAACTTACGTTTCATTACAAGGAACTATTGTTAGGCATCATTACTGAAATCAGTGTATATTTCTACAGATTCTCTTTAACCCTATTGTGGGGAAATATTGCCAAATTAATTGAGTAACCAGTCAGCAACACAGGTGAGTTCCTCTTTCTCTAGAATGAGGGTGTGTGTGTCCTCTAACACTATCCTTACATATACCGAGGACTTTTCTTCCTGCAGGTCAGAACTTCACTTCTCTGACACGTATTGGAGCAGTGAGTGATTTCTGCTGTACAGACACACTGTCAGAGCCAGGATGTCTTCCTCCTTTTGCTATGGACTCACTCTGATGTGTTTCAGCATTCTGTTTGCATACGGTGAGTATTTGACTACGAATTACTTCTCTGAAGAGTTACTCCAATGGTTGGGAGAATCTATTGAATTGTGTCAGACTCTATATTACAGATTTCTGCCTTCAAAAAATAGTAAACCTGGGTGGTCTGTAGTGTGGTGGGTTGCACGGGCGCCCCATGTGTGGAGGCTGCAGTCCTCGCTGCGGTGGAGCCGGGGTCGAGTCCGGCCTGGGCTCCCTTTGCCGCGTGTCCTCCCCTCTGTCGCCCCCTTTCTGTCTGTCTCTCACTTTCAGTGGAGCATGTAAAATGCCCAAAAAATAATCTTAAAAAAAAAAAATATTTTACTCACAGACTTAATTATATTTTGTGTTGTGTGTATTGTAGTGCATCTTCAGAAACCTACATCCGGGACTCCAGACCTTCCGACCCCCTGCTGTCTGAATGTCTCTCAGAACCTCATTCGGGAGCCTGTCAACGCCTGCTTTGAACAGAAGGAATATCATACTGGATGTAAAATACATGCATTCCTGTAAGTAACATTATTTAATCAAAAAATAAATTGATTTTCAGTCTATGTTTGCGTTGTGGTTTGTCAGATGGTGTCCCCTGCAGTCCTGAGCAGAAATACTGTGAAGGAGAAAGCGGCCAGTCTGGCACAACAGCTGTTTTATCCATTAACCTATTAAATGACTTAATTTTGGAACATGGACCTAAGTATAACATATTAACCAACTGTGACTTGGTGAAGTTTGTTAGTTCCCCTTTTTGCTGGAAGTTACATAATCGTTGCTCTCTCATGTCTGTGTGTTAATTATGGAGAGAGGAGCTGGTTAGTTCAGATGAGCATAAAGAACAGATTATCCTTGTTTGTAATGTCGTGTAAATACATATATTCATTTAATGCTGTGTTATGGTCCTAGGGTACATTGTGAATAAAACCAGCTTTTGATTTCTTATCTCTTCTTTCAACTCTAGCCTTGTTGGTAGCAGCAACAAAGAATATTGTGTGGACCCAAATGCCAGCTGGCTCCCACAAAGACTCAAACAGTTGGAGAAAGTAAGTCTTGACAACATGCTGTAATGCTGAATGTTACAGCTGAGAGAAATGTATCATCTTGTCGATGTCTCTATTGTCTGTGATAATACAATTCATTATGTTAATTAGATCAAACACTGTGAGGTGGAGTTAGGGAGACCATGCCTTACTAGGAAGTTTTATTGCATTGTGACTGTTAAGGGTTTAGGATTGTAATTTTTTGAAAAAATAAAATGCAACATAAATGGATGACTTTTAAATTCCAATAATATGGAAACTTTCAAAGCTGAAATTGACTGTTTCTCTTCACAGAGAGGAATAACCTGCAAAGACCTTCAGTAACCAAATGAAGCACCATGACCTTCAACACTGGAACCAGTTTCTTCCTTTCAAGTTTTCCATGAGCTTAGGCCACACGTATACAGCTCTGTTTAATAGTTAATAGTAAAAACTAAAAAAAGCCAAAATGCACATTATTAATTTTCTATTCAGACCCTTTTAGTGACTTTTAGATTATTTGTTCACAGTAATCTTAGTTGGTGGCTGTTGTAGTAGCAGCACACTCCTACATTCATAAAGCATTGGCTGTTGTTTGGAGGTGCAGACTGGTGCAGTGGCTGTCCATGGATGCTTGCATATACAACCATATTGCTGCCAGATAGCCTTCCAGTAATAGCTTTTTCAGGCTTCTGATTGGCCAGCATCATCATTTTCTTTATTGCTTAATTTGCCAACATTACTTTAGAGTTAGGTTTTATTCCCTGTTGTTGGTTTGGCATTTTGTTTCCATGTAGACTGGAGGGTTTTTTAATGAAGGTGGGAAAAAAAAACCCTGTTTCCAAAAATACCTGTGTATGTGCAGTCAAGGATTGAGATTAAATGTTTTTTCTCTCTCTTGTTAGAATAATCTGTTATTCTGTCTCTCATTCTGTCTCCTGTCTCTGTGAATGGGGGTCACTATCTGATTCACGTAGGTCACTATCTATGCATGCATCATTCACTAACTGTGTATGTAACCTCTCTCTGTGCATTTATAGATTAAATTATAACAGGCAATATTTTATTATTTACCACATTTTGTAGGTAAGATAATATAAATTAGATCTAACTGGAATCAACTCCAGTGAAAATCCACCTTTAAACTTTAGTGTTGTGTGGAATCATTCAAATCTACTTTCATGAGTAAAAACATCTTTCTTCATTTAAGTGTAATATATTGCATCAAAACATGCCAAACACTTCTGGCTCTTCAAATATGAATATTTAATGCTTTTCTTTGTCATATATGATCATAATCTTATATTTACTTATATTCAAAGATGTTGGTTTATTGAAACAATACCTTTGAATTCATATGTTTATGTGTAATTAATCTTATCAATGAAATGTCAGAAAATAGTTAAAAGTCTCTGTTATAAATCCCCACAGCACATTCTTCATGATGAGATTAGATATTTGGTTCCTTCAACTTCCCTTGTTTTGGTTTAGAAATTAAAGTCTCACTGCTATGACATTTTATTAGATTAAAATGAAATAAAGTAATATCCAACAAAGTAATGTCATGAAAATGAATGATGAAATAACATAATAATGTCTGCAATATGTTTAATAAATTTCTTTGATTATTTCACAAATTGTTGGTTTATTTTTACTTGTCACAACTGACTTGTGTGATGATTTATTTGGTATCTTATAATAGAGATAATAGAGAAGACTCCCCATAATACTGCTGATTTATAACAATAAATGTCCTCTATGATCTATAATCTTTTTTTAATGAAGTTTCATCTTCTCTGGGATGTTTTAGGCCTCATAAAGGTTTGTAATAGTTGACTGACTGTGAGGGAAGAAACACATTTTTTTTCTAATTAACAGCAAATCTCAACTAGGTCTGTAAGCAGCAGTAATCGGGCCTTCAAGTGGTGTTTTAGTATGCAGGACAAATGGAAGTTTTGCATGTGTTGTCATTAGCTCTGAGGCTAGCACTAGGATGCTACATCCCTGTGTGCTAGTTATGTAGTTGGCATCAACAGTCATTAGATCTGGTTTACTAAGCATCGGATAAAGTATACTGAGATTTCCCATTTTGTTGTTTACATGTTTATTGTTGTTGATCTTCATTTACACATCATGATATGTTCTCTGTACTAATCATAGATCTAAATACATGACTCGTCCCAAAAGGAAAGTAAGGCATCCCAAAAGTAATCTTTATCAGTTTGTGTTTCTGTGTACAGCTGAAGTCCCTAAAAATGACATTAAAATAGTTTGTCCTCAATCTAAAGGTAAAAGTTCTGTAGGGATAAAAGCTGTTTGGTCACTGGCAGGAGGATGTGTAACTAGGAGTGCTTCATTATGAAAATCACTTGAGATTTAATTTCAAAGTGTGTGTGTGTGTGTGTGTGTGTGGCACCACACACACACACACACACACACACACACACAGTTCATCACATACTTTTACGCTCTCTTTTTTTTCTTTCTAAAAAAATATACCAACCTTGGGATGGTATGCAAGTTTTGGTGAACTTATTAGTCCGTGCTGAAGAGGGCCTGGTGTTGTAAATCTTAAGGGCTTAGTCTAACCACCATGAAATACATTTTAACAGTAAAACTTACGTTTCATTACAAGGAATTACTGTCAGGCATCATTACTGGAATGAGTGTATTTTTCTCAACCCGTTCTGATTCCCGAAGCGTAAAATACCGACTATTTGTCACGCCCCTGAACGTATCATACTGACGAAAAGAGTACCCTTCCACGTGTGTGGGGAACGCTCTGGGTTCTCAATTGACTCCAATATAAACCCGCTCGCGCTGCTGAGAAACGCTTAGAGCAGAATCTACAGCCGTCTATTCACTCCAATAATATCCCGACCACGGCCCTCCATTACGCTGCCAGCGACAATCTGAATGGAGAACCGAGGACCCTGTGCACGGAAGTATTTTTCTCCCTATTTTAAGGATTTCTTTTAATGACATCGTCAACATTTCTCAACACAAACACATCAAAGTCTCACTGATAATTCAACAATAAAATAGCTTCATGTTGTGGCTCTCAGTATCATTTTTTTCTCCTTCGATTCTGAGAAATAAACTTTTATTCGTTTGTTTTACGGCATTCCACTGGCGGACATTTCTCTCATTTTTAGTGAAAAAAAATAAATATTTTGACTTTGTTTCTGCATAAAAATGGATTTTGATTACATTTCTAGCGAGAAATATATGTTTTATGTTCTTAACATTCACTCAGTGAATGTACATAATCACTTTGTGGCGAAGATCTCGCCAGAAAAAGACGATCCGCTGTGTTTTATTTTGAAATCTGTTTTATTTTGTAATCTACCGCGATCATAGCGGATGTGGTCCTATCCTCGCGGATGTGCTGTGCGATCTCATTGAATCGCGCTTCACTGTAAATGGCCCCGACTCTGCTCTCCTGTTTTAGTTAAAATATCTTCATTAAACAAACATTGTTGTCTTTTTTTAGCATAGATAATATACATACAGTGTAATTATTTATTAGACAGTGTGTGATATTCGATATATTGGGTAGAAATAGGTTTTCACAGCCCTAATAGGGAAGAACTACAAAACGAGAGGTCTAGGGAGTTGTAGTTTTTTTAATAAAACAGGTTTTTCCCTCAAATTGGAAGTTGGAAATACTTAAACCCCTGGGAAGCCACTAATTGTGGGGATGTCAATCACATTTTTGGCATCAGAATTTAAATATTGTCTTGTTCAATGGGGGATTTGTTGTTTTTTCAGCATATCCTAAAGTCCCCCCACTCCCACCCCTTAGTGACTATGCTCACATTATAGTCCATGTCAACACCTTTCTATAACAGTAGGTCTCATGTCTGTAACCCTTTTTGTCTCTTAGTTATAATCATTTAAATATGCCCCAGGGTTAAGGTTCAAAGGTCAATATCTCAAAGCAAGAATATTATAGAACCTTGAAATTGATATATGTTACTCTCCAGGCCAAGACCTTTCCGGTGATGTATTTGGTTTAGCTCTATGACAAAGTTTTATTTTTTTCAAACCTTGGAAATCTGCCCTAACAGGCTAAGGTTCAGACAGCCCTTTGAGTGCTCAGATTCCGAGATGTGAAAAAAGGGTTAGGGTTAGGGTTGTCATTGCCCCATTGAGCCCCACTGCCACCACCAACCCTCAATCAACAGTCATTAGATTCAATTAGATTGAACTTTATTGTCACTGAACAAAGTAACAGCTACTTGGACAACAAAATGCAAAATACAGGCCACATACTGCAACGCCAATAAATTAGTATAGGAGTATGAGTTTTGCCCGCCACTATTCACTATATATCAATTTATTGTTGTTATTTTCTCACCTGGTTCTTCCTGCTTGCTCTCCCTTTCCCTTTCTCCTTCTCTATCTTTCTCTCTCTTTCCCTTGGCACTGACAATCATACACAAATATATTGTAGCAGACCATTTCCTACATAAGTAATTTGAATTGAGAGAGAGACGCTAGGAGTTATCTTTCACACATCTCATACCATACCCATCTCATACCTGTGTGTTATAAATAGCCTATATATATAGATCTACTGTGTGTGTGTGTGTGTGTGTGTGTGTGTGTGTGTGTGTAGTATATACTACTACGCCTGCATGAATGTAATGTGATTATTATTGTTGCAAAGTCTGGTTCAGGTTAAATCCCCTGTAAAACATGAATAAAACATTTAACTATTTTTATTGTCTACTTTGGCAGTAAGACACAACTGAAAAATATCAAATATAAACTAGGAATATATAACAATTCATTTAAAAAGCCACAGTAGTGTTTTCACACATACTGGTATTATACAGTGATTATGTCGTTTGGTTTCATTCTGGTCCAAATGCCGCAGCACTGACAGGGAGTCATGTTTCCATGACGACGGACCAAAAAAAGACTCAAATTTACGTGACTCACAATTGTTAAAATGAGTCTCTAAAGTAACGATAAACTTTAACAACAGAGACACAAGTACGCACTTCACAGGTACGCAGTTAATTTGTCGCACTATGGCGCTAACAAAGCTAACCGACCTAACTGGAAAACTGTGCCTGGACTCCAGTACTCACCGATATGGTATTGGAATCGGAACAACTCTAGATAAAAGGAAAGAAGTATGAGACACAGCTTTTGAGCACCTTACTTAGTTGATTCACAACACTACAACTAAAGGATTCTCACTCTGCGTGTGTGTTGCGCTGGATGCCGGTCGGCCATTTAAACCTCAAACTACAGAGTTTGTTTTGGACATCATTTAAGTTTGTCAATGACGAACAAAATTTTTAGAATAACAACATTTCTTACTAGCCATCGCCCATGGCCTCAACTACTTCTTCTGGGCGTGAGACCTCGGTCAAAGATGTCGGGTGTTTTACCTTAGGAACAATGCGGCTTGACTGCTCTTTTCTCAGTTGAAAGGCAAGAAGCCGGCTTGCTCGATTTCCCATCTCATAGTATCTTTGGCTTGTGTATCGAAGCGCTCCCTCAGCTTTTCGTATGAGGAGTTCATCCATGGAAGTTCTACAGTCTTGTAATTGCTTCAATACATTCTTATCTCTGGTCACTTTATGTTCCTGTCCTAGTCTTTTCATATCGCTTTCCAACTGTTTTTCCCTTTCCCTTTCCATTCTCTGTTTGCTGAGTCCCCCTTCCATCTTGCACGTCGTATCCCGAAGGACACCTGGAAGACGGTCACAGACGCTTGGAATGGCTATCACAGTGTGCCTCTGCGTGACTCTGATCGTCATCTGACTACCTTCATCACGCCCTTTGGCCGCTGCCGTTTCACCAGGGCCCCACAGGGTTTTCTGTCGTCAGGTGATGGCTACAACCGCCGTTTTGATGCTCAGACTTTGAGCGAAAAGAACGTTGTGTGGACGACACCATCCACTATGATACCGGCCTGGAGCAGCACTGGTGGAGGACCGTCGACTTCCTGACGCGTGTTGGTCGATCGGGCGTCGTGTTTAACCCGGACAAGTTCCAGTTTGCAGAGAGGAGCGTCGATTTCGCTGGCTTCAGGGTGTCGGACACTACCATAGAGCCACTCCCTAAGTACTTTGACGCTATCCGAGACTTCCCTAGCCCGGTCTCCACGACTGACAAGGCCGAACCAGCTCCTGATGTCGATCAGGTGACTAACTACGCCCAGTTGCGGGACACTATGGCCCCGTTCAAGCCCTTCCTTAGTCCACGCTGCAAGTTCTCGTGGTCACCCGAACTGGAGGAGGCCTTCCAGGCGTCTAAACGTGCCATTATTGAGGCCATCCGTGAGGGCGTTGAGATCTATGACATGCAGAAGCGCACCTGCTTTGACATCGTTCACCTGCCCGGCAAAAGCAACTATGCCGCTGACGCGACCTCGAGGCACCCTTCCCCCTCGGGCTCGGCGAACGGCCTCTCACTGGGACTACCGGGCGTGCCTGACGCCATGGAGCTGGCACTTATGGCTTCCATCCATAATGATGCTCAGGAGCTCGGCCATCTCCTGGTCCCTCCTTGCGCAGGAGACAGCAGCTGACGCTTGCCAAGCCACCTCCTGTGCTTGATCGAACATGAGGACAAGGTTGACATGAACGACCCCGTCCTGGCGTGTCTGTCGCCTGAGTCTGACGCACAAGATGGTGTCCTACTGTATCGCGACCGCGTCGTGGTTCCCCTATCCCTCCGTGACAGAGTCCTTCGGCACCTCCATGCTGCCCACCAGGGAGTTTCGGCGATGGAGCGGCACGCCCGGGCCATAGTCTACTGGCCTGGGATGTCAGAGGACATCCGCGCCATCAGGCATGGGTGCGCAGACTGCAACCACAATGCCCCGTTGCAGGCGGCCATGCCTCCTCTGCCTTTTCCGCCGCCATCCACCCCATTTGAGGCAGTGTTTGCCGACTTCTTTGACTACGGAGGCTGCCACTACCTGGTCATCGGGGATCGGCTCTCGGGCTGGGTGGAGGTCCTAAGCGCTGCAGCCGGAACTGATTCAGGAGGCACGGCTGGCCTGGCTCGCCACCTCCGTTCGTTCTTCCGCACCTTCGGCGCACCGGACGAGCTTTCGAGCGATGGTGGTCCAGAGTTCACAGCAGGCCACACTCAGGACTTCCTCCGCTTGTAGCAGGTCAGGCATCGTGTGTCTTCCGTCTGTTTCCCTCAGTCGAACGGGAGGGCGGAGGTCGCTGTTAAGATGGCGAAGCACCTTCTGATGTCCAACACTGGCTCAACTGGCAGTCTTGACCAGGACCGCTTTCTGCGTGCAATGATACAGTTGCGCAACACACCCGACCCAGACTGCAACCTTTCACCAGCGCAGATCATATTTGGTGACCCCCTTCGAGGTTCACTCTCCTTCTTCAACAAGATGTCCCGTATCACAGAGTCTCTGCGGGTTCATTCGAGACCACTCCGCCCACTGGCGCTTGGTGAGAGGGTGTTCCTCCAGAGTCAGCAGGGCCTGAGCCCCAACAAGTGGGACAGGTCTGGGGTGGTGGTGGAGTCGCTTGGTCATGATCAGTATCAGGTGAGGGTTGATGGATCAGGACATCTGACTTTACGCAACCGGCGGTTCCTCCATGGCCAGTCGCCCCCTGCGCCCAGCAGCCACTATCTGCACCATCACCGTCCCCTTTGTCACTGGACCGCCGGCCCTCGGCTGTTTTCCCAGGCCCGGTGTTGCCCCAGGGTGTTGTTCCACAGTCGGCGGACAGACCTCGTGATGCGGATTTGGGCCCCTCCCTGCCGGCGCCCTCCAGCGAGGCGATGTCTGACCCCTTGCCCCAGGGCGACCCTGTTTCCGTTGGTGTTGCCCCGGGCGCATCTCTCCCGGCGCCTTCGCCGCCACAACCTGTCCGCCCGGCCCGTGCCAGGGTGCCACCTAAGCGTTAAGAGCCTGAGACTGGCCGGTGGACATTGGACTGAGCACGTTAACCTATTGTGGGTCATAGCTTTTCGGTCGGGGGGGATGAAAGGTTTTGCCTACCTCCTGTCCACTAGGGGCAGTGCAGTATTAGTTTTGCTACGATGTTAGACAAGAGTTAGTGCCAGCCATTTTGGGGAATGTCTGCTTACATGTCATACTTACATGAATTAAGTGATCACATGCTAAATATGGAACACAGAAATGTGGGTGTCTGTTTATCTTACCATGTTCATGTTGAGTTAGTGATTTGTATTTTGCATTCGCTTATGTAAACATCAAGGAGTCTTTCTTCAGCAACCGCATCAAAATATGTTACCTGAACACAGCACTCATCATTTTAATCCCGCAAAACGGTCCGCAGGTTCGCGGCAGACAGTGACGTGTCCTTTCTTTCTCTCCTCCTGCCATCCTGTCTTTGCCATGTCTCCTTTGAGAGCTCCCATTCCAGCCTCTCTTTCTCGCTCACCTGCACCGCGATGCCCAGCTCCGTCAATGTTGTAGCAGCCTCCACCAGCGTAGGAAAAGTTTTCACTCCCGACTCCAAGTTGACTCTGATCTGCGCCGGGAATCGGCACCTGGCCTGGACCCCCTTCTCCTTCAGATGCTTAATCACTCCACGGACCCACGCTCTCTTCCTCTGCACTTCTGGGGAGAAATCCTGGTCGAAGTAAATCACTTCTCCTTGAAACTTCACTTGTCTTTGGGCCCATGCTTGCCGCAGCACTGCTTCCTTTACTGTGTAGTCCAGAAACCTCACGATAATGGAGCGTGGAGGCGCTGATCTGGCGGGTTATAGTCCCAGCGATCTGTGTGCCCTCTCAATCTTTATATTTACCTCGGGCGGGAGTTGTAGCGCGGTCTCAATTAAATTGTTCACAAAACCAGCCGTGTCATTTTCTCACTTTCTTCAGGGACTTGAGAAATTCTCAAATTGTTGCGGCGCATTCGGTCACACATGGTAGTCAGAGCCGCCTCGCGTTTCAGCAGGTGCCGCAGCATCCTCTCATGACGCCACGCCGACTCTCGTCTCCGCTTCCTCGGTTCTATGTTTTTATTTCTCCATCCTCTGGTTCAAATCCGTGACAGACACTTCCAGTCTAGATAACGAGGCCTTGGTGTCTGCAAACTCCTTATTTTCTTTCCTCAACTCTCTTAATTAATGGAGAATGTGCTCCATGTTCATTTCGCCCGCCTTTCCATTCGCCTCGCTCGGGGAAGATGGCGTCCCTTTTTTTCCTTTCGCTTCTTCTTGCTGTTTTTGCTGCGTTCCGTGTGTCTCTAACTGTGCTCATGTTAGTCTGCAGTAATTTGGGTTCATCGTCTATCAATTAAAATGTCTTAGAATTCTACAAATAGCAAAACACCACCGATTTCCAGGGGAGCCCACTCACGGTGTCTCAGAACATGGCATCACTGGAAGTCAACACTCTGAACGCATTGTTTTTAATGCATTTACATATTTTATCACTGAAGTCTTTACTGTTCTATAAAGTCATAAAGAGCATTTTGAAAAATGTTGGTGCTGTATTTACAGCATACATTAATAGAGTACACACAGTCTGAAAGTTAAGAAAAATGAAATGGAACTTTGAATGAATAATTTGACACTTTGAGAAATATATTAATCACTTTGTTGCCAAGAGTTACTGTCATGTTTGAAGGATAAATATGAAGCTACAAAGCCATGACCAGTTAGCTTAGCTTGGCATAACACAGTGGGAAACAGCTAGCCTTGTTCTCTCCCTATGAAGATAGGAAAAAATAATAATCATTCACCTCTAAAATGAAAAACTAAGCACAAGGGAAGTTAGTTGAGGTTTTATGTAGAGTTGAACAAAGCCAGGCTAATCTTAATGCTAGGCTAAGCTAACCAGCTGCTGGCTGTAGCATTATATTTATCCTACAGACGCAAACCTTTTAGTTACAACTCAGCAGCAAAGAAAGTGGATAAGACTATTACCTAAAATGCATTCCAATTAATTTTTCTGTGGATTAAGCAAGACAAATGTCACTTGATGTGTCTGTAGCATGCTAACATGAAACATGTTAAATTTGAGACACCAAACAAGACCTTAAAGCACAACTTGGCTGACTAACCAGGAGGACCAACAATGTAGATCTTTTGTTCTCTGTTGTCCTGCTGTAGTTTTTATTATTATTATTCTTTATCTTGTAACTTTTGTCTTGAATTCTAGTGTGTGAATCTGACGTATTCAACATGACCAGCTTCGTATTTTAACAGGTAGGTTTTTTTTTTCAATATTGGATTTTTCTGTCAGATAGTATTATCCTTTTTTAATAATAATTAAAATTACAATTCAGTTTTTGAGAGCCTTTTCAAACAGGAATTCAAACCACATAAATCCGGACAGATGGGTTCAAAGCAAGGTTATTATAGTTAACGAAAACAAGAATTGAAAAAACATTTTCATTAACTGAAATAAAAATAAAAACGAGTTTTTAAAAAAACAATAACTAACTGAAACTGTATTTTGTGGTTACAAAACAAAATAAAACAAGCTGAAATTATAGTGAAAATGTCCTTCGTTTTCGTCTTTGTCAACTATTTTCATACGTAAACCTTTTTGTTTGATATGAAATCTATTTCATCTATCTGGTTTTATGACTTAATAAACTTATTGGGGCTGAGATGGATCAGACAAAGGAAATAAAGGAAACATTTATTGTGACTTTTTAAAATCTGGCACCCAATAAATACCCCATTACAAAAAAAATAAAACTAACACCAAAACTAACTGAATTTAAAAACAAAAAAATCACCTTAAAATTCAAACTAAAACTAATTAAAAACCCAAAACTATTATAACCTTGGTTCAAAGTGAAACATAAATGGTAGTAAATGACATTACTGTGGTAAATGACATTACTGTAGCACACGCAAAGCGTTTGACACCGTTGATCACAATATTTTAAAACTTAGACTGCGTCACTCAGGATTTTCAGAGCACACAGTTAATTGTTACTGTCCACAAGGGGGTGCCACAGGGTTCTGTTTTGGGGCCCCTCTTATTTATCATTTATATCAATGACTTGGGTCTAAATGTGTCCGATGCAAATGTGCATTTCTATGCTGACGACACAGTTATTTACTGCTATGGATCAACTCTTGTTCAGGCTATTGAATCTTTGCAGAAAGCTTTTGTAGCTGTACAAAACTCATTAATTCACTTGAAACTGGCTCTCAATGCCGATAAAACAAAGCTTATGTTATTTTCTAACAGTAAAAAATTGCCTCAAATGGTTCCCCCAGTGTCCACTCTTGAGGGCAGCGAAATAGAGTTGGTTCATATGTATAAATACTTAGGAGTCTTAATTGATGATTCACTCAGCTTCAAGCCACACATAGAAAATCTTGTGAAGAAGCTGAGGTTAAAATTGGGTTTTTATTTTCGAAATAAGTTGTGTTTTTCTTTTAATGTAAAAAAACGTCTTGTCACTGCAACGTTTTTATCTGTGTTGGATTACGGAGATCTTTTGTACATGAATGCTGCTGCTAAATGTCTTAGTAATGAACCTCAAAGAAGCATGATAAACAGTATCGATCATTCTAACTGTAAGATGTCCACTCACCATTGTGAATTATACTCTCGGGTAGGATGGCCTGCTCTGGCCACTCAAAGGGCTAGTCATTGGTACACTTTACTTTATAAGGCAATATTGGGACTGCTGCCTTCGTACATTTGCAGCTTAATTACTGTGAGAAATGCAGGATCTTATTCTCTTCGTTCACAAGATCAGTTGTTGCTTTCTGTCCCTTCTGCTCTACAGAGTTGGGTAAAAGGGCATTTGTTTACTCTGCACTTTTAAATCCAAACTAAGAGTTATTGAGGCCAATTCCATAACATGCACTTGTTTCTCATGACGTGTAAGTGTCATTACAAGGAACTATTCTACAGATTCTCTTTAA
The DNA here is from genome assembly GCF_030273125.1 of Centropristis striata. NCBI lineage: Eukaryota > Metazoa > Chordata > Actinopteri > Perciformes > Serranidae > Centropristis > Centropristis striata. The sequence continues at coordinate 570,376 of NW_026739042.1, forward strand.
CCCTATTGTGGGGAAATATTGCCAAATTAATTGAGTAACCAGTCAGCAACACAGGTGAGTTCCTCTTTCTCTAGAATGAGGGTGTGTGTGTTCTCTAACACTATCCCGTTTTGCTCGCCACTATTCACTATAGCTGTATCCCAATGTCAAGGATCCTTCCTTGGTAGGATCCTTCCTTCGGAGTCGGGTCCTCCGGAGGCGAGGCGAGGCAAGAGTCCTTCCTTTCACTGGTGTAACGCACAAATGGGACAGCCTTCGGAGTGTGCAGCTGTGCATCATTGCATGATTGGACGTCCTGCTTAAATTCAGTGCTGCTCTCGGCCTTTTGGCTAAGATCAAGTGTAGTATCTGTTCTTATCAGTTTAATAAAAATAAATGTGTCTTTGGCATCAGCACTCTGACACATATTTGTGGCTTTTACTGACTAAATCGTGGAGATTCAACCTTAAAGCATCATCTTCCATTTTCACAAAGTGGATTAAACCTGAATTTTTCGCTGATCCTGGCTGAATTTGGCCGCAGCGGAGCATAATTCATCATGGAAATATGTTCTGTGATTTTTAATTTTACAGTACAGTACAATAACAGTTATTTATAAATAACAATAACTGAAGTCTTTACTGTTCTATAAAGTCATAAAGAGCATTTTGAAAAATGTTGGTGCCGTATTTACAGCATACATTAATAGAGTACACACAGTCTGAAACTGAAGAAAAATCATATGGAACTTTGAAGGAATAATTTGACACTTTGAGAAATATATTAATCACTTTGTTGCCAAGAGTTACTGTCATGTTTGAAGGATAAATATGAAGCTACAAAGCCAATGAGCAGTTAGCTTAGCTTGGCATAACACAGTGGGAAACAGCTAGCCTTGTTCTCTCCCTATGAAGATAGGAAAAAATAATAATCATTCACCTCTAAAATGAAAAACTAAGCACGAGGGAAGTTAGTTGAGGTTTTATGTAGAGTTGAACAAAGCCAGGCTAATCTTAATGCTAGGCTAAGCTAGCCAGCTGCTGGCTGGAGCATTATATTTATCCTACAGACACAAGTTAAAGAAGAAAGCAGAATGTAATCTCTGTGTGAGTAATAATGTTTGTCAGCTCCAGAAGAAGAAGACCAGCTTTCATTGAGATTTGCTGTTAATCAGAGAAAAGTGTATTTCTCTCCTCAGAGTCCTCGTGTGATGTGTGAGAATAGAGCTGCAACAATTAGCAGATTTTGTGTGTGTGTGTGTGTGTGTGTGTGTGGCACCAGTTTATGACATACTTTTACGCTCTCTTTTTTTTCTTTCTAAAAAAACATACCAACCTTGGGATGGTATGCAAGTTTTGGTGAACTTATTAGTCTGTGCTGAAGAGGGCCTGGTGTTGTATTTCATTGTGCTTAGACTAAGCCCTTAAGATTTACATTTTAACAGTAGAACTTACGTTTCATTACAAGGAACTATTGTTAGGCATCATTACTGGAATGAGTGTACTTTTCTACAGATTCTCTTTAACCCTATTGTGGGGAAATATTGCCAAATGAATTGAGTAACCAGTCAGCAACACAGGTGAGTTCCTCTTTCTCTAGAATGAGGGTGTGTGTGTTCTCTAACACTATCCTTACATATACCGAGGACTTTTCTTCCTGCAGGTCAGAACTTCACTTCTCTGACACGTATTGGACCAGTGAGTGATTTCTGCTGTTCAGACACACTGTCAGAGCCAGGATGTCTTCCTCCTTTTGCTATGGACTCACTCTGATGTGTTTCAGCATTCTGTTTGCATACGGTGAGTATTTGACTACCAATTACTTCTCTGAAGAGTTACTCTGATGGTTGGGAGAATCTATTGAATTGTGTCAGACTATATTAAAGATTTTTCTCCTAAAAAAACATAGTAAACCTGAAAAAATATTTTACTCACAGACTTAATGATATTTTGTGTTGTGTGTATTGAAGCGGCCCGACCAGGACCTCCGGTGACCTGCTGTCTGAAGGTCTCTCAGAACCTCATTCGGGAGGCTGTCAACGCCTGCTTTGAACAGAAGGAATATCATACTCATTGTAATATACATGCATACCTGTAAGTAACATTAATTAATCAAAAAATAAATTGATTTTCAGTCTATGTTTGCGTTGTGGTTTGTCAGATGGTGTCCCCTGCAGTCCTGAGCAGAAATACTGTGAAGGAGAAAGGGGCCAGTCTGGCACAACAGCTGTTTTATCCATTAACCTATTAAATGACTTAATTTTGGAACATGGACCTAAGTATAACATATTAACCAACTGTGACTTGGTGAAGTTTGTTAGTTCCCCTTTTTGCTGGAAGTTACATAATCGTTGCTCTCTCATGTCTGTGTGTTAATTATGGAGAGAGGAGCTGGTTAGTTCAGATGAGCATAAAGAACAGATTATCCTTGTTTGTAATGTCGTGTAAATACATACATTCATTTAATGCTGTGTTATGGTCCTAGGGTACATTGTGAATAAAACCAACTTTTGATATCTTATCTCTTCTTTCAACTCTAGCCTTGTTGGTAGCAGCAACAGAACATATTGTGTGGACCCAAATGCCAGCTGGCTCCCACAAAGACTCAGCAGGTTGAACAAAGTAAGTCTGGACAACATGCTCTTATGCTGAATGTTACAGCTGAAAGAAATGTATCAAGGAAATCTTGTCCATGTCTCTGTTGTATGTAGTGTTGTTGTAGTGTGTGAAAAATCAAATGCAACATAGATGACATGGATGACATTTAAATTCCAATAATATGGAAACTTTCAAAGCTGAAATTGACTGTTTCTCTTCACAGAGAGGAATAATCTGCAAAGACCTTCAGTAACCAAATGAAGCACCATGACCTTCAACACTGGAACCAGTTTCTTCCTTTCAAGTTTTCCATGAGCTTAGGCCACACGTATACAGCTCTGTTTAATAATGTGCATTTGGGCTTTTTTTTACTATTATCTAATTATTTTCTATACAGACCCTTTTAGTGACTTTTAGATTACTTGTTCACAGTAATCTTAGTTGGTGGCTGTTGTAGTAGCAGCACACTCCTACATTCATAAAGCATTGGCTGTTGTTTGGAGGTGCAGACTGGTGCAGTGGCTGTCCATGGATGCTTGCATATACAACCATATTGCTGCCAGATAGAAGCCTGAAAAGCTATTACTGGAAGGCTGATTGGCCAGCATCATCATTTTCTTTATTGCTTAATTTGCTGTGGTATATTTTCTGTCACTTATAATCATAAAGTTCTCTGCTTTATTAAAAGGCCTCAGCGTGACCTCGTGATCATGTAACAGCCAGCTTAAACCAGAAATAACGTGCTGTAGGATCTGGGATTTGTCAGACATTAGAGGCGTTTGAGGGCAGAATATAAACAGTATAAGTTGTATCCTTTTAAGGTTAAAAGTAGACCTAGCAGCGTGCACGTTCACAGAAAACCTGCCCCATACGTTGGGTGTGGGATGTTACAATTGAATTGTTTAAATTATCTGATACAGACAGAAAAAGCAGAGAGAACTCAGGGCTTTTATTGGAGAAAGACACCTTTTTTCCAGCAGCCTTTGAGATTGGACAAAGTTCTCCTCCGCTGTACCTAGGCAGTGTATTCTGATGTCTGATAATAAAGGAAACTAAAAGGAACTTTGACTTGATCTTTGATTCATCTTCTCACTCCAGAGCGGTAGTAATTTCCACTACATTGCCAATATTACTTTAGAGTTAGGGTTTTATTCCCAGATGTTGGTTTGACATTGCATTTTCATGTAGACTAGAGATTATTTTTTAAACAAAGGTTGGAAAAATCCTGTTTTCAAACTCCACCAACTAATTTTTAATATATTAAAGACAATACTAATGCTTTCACTGAAGTCTTTACTGTTCTATAAAGTAATAAAAGATCATTTTGAAAAATGTTGGTGCCATCTGTCTATTTACAGCATACATGAATAGAGTACGCACAGTCCTAAAGTTAGGGGGAAAATAACAAAACATTATACACAGCAAAAAGAGATGTGTCAAAAAACAACACACATGTTGTGTAGATTTTAGCACACAATGTGTTATTTTTCTTTTCTTTTTTTTCCCACACCTCTCGATAGATTGACACAATACATGTGTCATCTGACACATGTATTGTGTCATCTGACCCCACTGAAGGATAACACACAGAGTGTGTTATCCTTCAGTGGCAGAGAAAGGGAAGAGGGAGAGGAGAAAAAACGCCAAGGCAAAGGTAGCTAGGTATGTTTGCTTGCTTGTCTTAGTAATGGAATGTTTATCAAAGCGATTAGCTTAACATTCATGCTAACGTGTTGGTATTTGAGTAACACTGAGCTTCACTTTGTTTGCTAGTAAGTTCGGTGCAAGCAGTCTGTTTTTGCATCAGGCTAATATGTTGTTTGCACCGATTGTTAGCTGCAGAGCATGGTCATTTTGTGGGTAAAAATAAACTTTATTTCTTTATTACACCAACTCATAAGTTGCATGTGTGTGTGTGTGTCTGTGTGTGTGTGTGTGTGTGTGTGTGTGTGTGTCTGTGTGTGCCTGTGTATCTGTAACTGTAATCACATCAAAGATCAAAGGATCAATCAGATCAATCAACCGAATTTACTGACACAGAGACAGCAGAGGTGGACTCTGCTGGTGAATTTCTGGCCTCGAACAGAAAACATTTTTGGCAAAACCATAATACCTATCATTGATCCGACCTCACCTTGAGCGTCCTGAGTTCTTCCTGAACGTCTACATATGGGGTTTTTTTCAGAAAAATGAAAAAATAGCTTTGTTAGAGTGATCTAAAACAACTGTCACGTCTCCCTTTTTATCTCCGTTTTTAATATGGGAGCCAATGAGGCTGTTGGTGGCGCATCTGTGCGTCCTACGCCCAAACTATAACTCTGACAGCTTTACCAGAGGATTGTGAGGGAGAAGACAAATTTTCCTACGTTTCTATGTATATATTATCTCTGTAGAGTGGAATTTGCGGCCTGGAGCACAGTTTTCAAATTTATTTTTTGACAATTTCTTCTCTCCCTCTACACTCTGGCGATGATGTCACACACTGACACGAACATTCCGTGCAATACACACCCATTATAATCTCAGAATTTCTCCAAAAATGATCATGGTCATTGAACAGGGATTGATAAAAAACTATATGACCTATCGAAACGTGGATTAATACACCGATACACAAGACTTGTGTCTACTGTTAAGTTTAAATGGAGTCTCTAGGTGAAATTATGCCGGAGAAGTAGACGTTTAAAAATCTCCAATTATTGTTCTTTTTCGCTCATTTTTTGTCAGCCGTCCCATTCATTTCAATGCAAAATTTTGGCACACCGATCCCGATCAAACCGCACGTTTTGATGTATAATTTGTCCTGCAACTCTTCAAGTTGTAGGACTAGTAGCGGGACGAAATTGCGTCCAGAAGAGGAAGAAGAAGAAATCCACAGTATAACAGTAGTGCAGCACTGGTCCCATACAGCTAGGCCCTAATTATAATAACTAGGCCTGCAAGCAGGACTGAATGGGACCGAGCAGAGTGGAGCCGTCGGGGGAGGCCACGTCGGGCGCTGCGCTGTGGGCTCAGTCCCTATGCGTCCCAACTGGCGTGTCTCCTTCCACTGTGCTCGGGGTTGGTGTAGAATATGTGACTTCCTGTTGGTGTGTCCTGTATCATATTATTTACGTGCAGTTTAATTGTTATTTAAAGATGAAAAATATTTATATTAAGGTTGTTTAAGAACAGACATTGAAAATGTGTAATAGCTGTTCTTGCTTATGTGTTGAGTTTATTGATATTGTATTATATGTATGTTTCCTTGTTTGTGATATTTTATGATCTTAAATGTGTGGTCAATATAAAAAGAAATGAAAAAGGATTTGTTTGTTTGCAATATTACAGCATTATAATTAAAACATATTCATTAAGTATTATTATTCATAAGTCATTGATTTGTGGTTAATGTTGATGGTTTCTGTGTAATGCTAAAGGTATAGAGTTAATGTAATATATAGCACATTATTAACATGTGAAGCATGTGGTATTAGTCATTACTAGCGACGTTCAAGACATTAGTTTTATTTTGAAAACCTTTTTTTTTTTAACTTCCGGTTTTGTATTTCCTGTTACTGTGAATGCGTTGTTTTTATATCTATCGTCTGCGAGTTTCATTCTGCAGGCACACTCTAACTGCAAAAAACATGATGGAAATACACCGGGACCAATTCCACATATTGACTTACTTCAAATAGTGTTGTGTGTCTGGCTTTGGAGCTGGAACTATTTGAGAAGGGTTTTGCTTGTACAATTTGGTGTTGTAATTAATGGGTTTTGCTTGTACAATTTGGTGTTGTAATTAATGCGTTTTTACCATACACTAAGTGTTTCAGTCGAGGATTTCTGTGGGGCGTTACAGTGTTTGTGGGCCTCTGCAAAATGGCGCATCTTTAAGACTGTAAACGGCAAAAAAATGTGTACTGTCCCCACAATAACACAATGCCACTGGAAGAGGAGAAAGATTGCTTATACAAATGGCGTGACTTTCTTTGTCATGTTTGTAATATAATGTAAATTGTTTTAAAAGAAAAAAATGTTTTTACTCCTGTTCTAATTTTTCTAACTTAATTTATTTTCTTTTGTTATTGTTTTTATACTTGGTTATTTTATCATTTAATTCGTTTTTAAATTGTTTAGTTCTAAATGTTCCTAACTTTATTATATTTTTTTTCTGTTTGTTTGTTCCTGTTGCTTCAGGTTTTCTGGTTTAATTTCACATGTGTGTTTGTGTGAAATAGGCAATACATCTGTTACATACGAGTGTCTTGAGTTTTTTTTCTGCAAACTCATTCATAGAAGACAAGTACATTATTGCAGTACTTAATTCAGAAATGTAAAGATTACTATAAAGTTACATTTGGTAGTAGTCTGTTACAGGTGTCATGTTCCAATGGTGGAATTGAACCAGCGACCTTTGGATCAAGAGCCTCCTATGCTATTCTACAGTAAAGTGTCTCAAAGTAAATGACCAGAATGTGTGCTTTACCTTGTGATGGACAGCAGAGACACAAGTTTGAGTTTGACGCGGATAGAATAGAAATAGAATATGCTACGGATTGAAAGCACAGCGGAGCAGAGAGCCGGGGGCTTTCCCCACCTCCACCTCCCCGTTTTTGGGAGGTGGACATTTTCAGCCCGAAAGGGCTCGAAAGGGTAGTAAGCTTGTACACACACGGTAGAGCCATTAGAAAAAATTAAATTAGAATTTCAAAATATATCAAGAAAGAAATCCTTCTTTCAAAAAGTCATGTCATTTGCAGTATCACAGCCAAAATTATTGCCAAAAATAAAGTGAAACATTTCTGAAATGGCTGAAAATGTCCTTAGTGGGCCCAGAGGGTTAAAATTATCTTAAATGACTGTATCAGCTCATGAGAGTTTATCCTATTGTCATTTTGGAAGTGTGTATGATAATATTCATTATTCATTTTAGCAAATATTTATAGATGAAGACTGAAATTTCTAAAACTCATGCATGACGATCACAATGTTTGGGCAAGATTGATTTTTGAAGTTGCTTAAATTAATATATATGAAGTCTGATCTGAAACAAAATGTGTATTCAGTGTGAAAATGACATTTTTTTACTTGCTGCTTAAGGACATATTCAACAACATTTTATGTAATACTTTTACAGGTTCCTGAGTATTGGTAACAGGGTTGCGCTAAGCAGGGCACACAATATATAAAATACCTAATAAAAAGTGTCACTTTGAGTCCTGAGCTGGACAGACATAATTATTTGTCTGCAACAGAGTTGACTGATTTTACTGTTACTACGATGATTTTCAGAATAAATATTTTAAATCTTACATGTTTAAGCTTGGCAAATGCTGGAAGTGTTAAATTTAAAGTATTCTCTATGGGAATTAAAAAGGTTTTATGGAAAAAAATAAAATAAAATTCTTAATTTTTCTAAACTTCAAATGTACCCGCAATTCTGAAATGGGCCATATATATATATATATATATATATATATATATATACATATATATAAACTATGCACAAAAAGTAAGGCAATTTGTGTTTGGTAGATTATTTTGTTGTTGTAACAATGCTTTTTGGCAATAAATCTTATACCGTTGGAAAGCCTGAAGCCTCCCCTTTGAAAAGGTACCACATGTGTAAGGAAGATCCATTTGTGGGACTAGCAGCAGAGCTAGGTATGTAGGTTGCACCAAAGAAAAATGTGCCAAATCTTCTCTGCGAATCCCTAGGCTACTTTGCCATTGACTCTTGGTGTTTGGTGGATTGGATGATTGAAGCTTGCAGAAACAAGACATATTGGCAATCTAACAATTGATTAATTTAAGGAACATGAGCCTCAGTAGCATGTGGAATAACCATATACAGCCACAACAGCCTGGCACCTCCTCCTGATGCTGGTCACAGATGGGCTGCCACCAGATTTGTCCAACGTTAGCACACTCACGACACACATTTTAATTCAGCAACAAACCATCTCCAGTCACCAAGGATCTCCTTGTGGAAATGAGACATTCCAGACAGCTTGGGCACATCTGTGTGAAGATGCCACTTTCTCCACACTCTCCTCCCTTTTCAATGCTTTTTTCAAATATTTACACATCATTTTAACTCTTCGAGCGCTCTTTTTTACGCTCTGGTTGACTAATTTTAGTCCCCTGTCATTATAGTCATTTTCCAATAAAGTTCACTACTGCTTTTTCCACCTCTTTATATACCAACTCGGGCATGTCGGTCACATTAACAGCATAGACTAGCTTACTCATGATTAAAGCATTGACTACAGTCACTTTCCCTTTTAATTTAAGCTTCCTCTGTCTCCACGCTCCCAGAGTTATTTAATTTATTATTCCTTGGTAGAGATCATTGATCCCCTCCTCTTCCTCTAAGCCCATATACACACCCAAAATGTTCATATATTTCTCTTCTATTTTTAAGCCCAGCTCCTCTACGCCCTGACCGCTCCTTGTTATATCCATGACTTCTGTTTTATTAATGTTGATTCTCCCACCTGACATCTCCCCATATCTTACAACAGTTTTAATCGCGCTCTTTAAGTCTCCCACAGTTATTGTTGTGTCATCGGCGTACTGATGTACCACGCTACAGGTGTTATTAACTGGTTTGATGCCTTTGATGTTCTCGTTTTGTTTTATCATGGCCGCTAACGGTTCAGCAGCCAGAGCGAGGACAGCGGACATCCCTGCCTCACTGACCTCTCAGCCTAAAGTTTGGGGTCACATGACCGTTTACTTCAACACAACCATATGCATGTTTATATAACAGTTCTATCCAACCCCTGTAGTTTTCCCCAAACCCACATTTTTTTAACACATTGAAAAGAAAATCATGATTGACCCTATCGAAAGCTTTGTTTAGATGTAAGTTGATTATTACTCCTTCTCTTGCCTGCCTCATGTGATTTATTGTTTCTCTGATGTTACATATTGTGTCTGCTACCTCTCTCCCCAGAATACTGTACGTCTGAACTATTGCACTTATGCATCTCCTTTTTTATGTATAATACATACCATACCCATGGTCATGCTCCCTGGTACTTTTTCCATCTTACACATCCAGCTCAATAAATCACCTAATACAGGTATTAATACAGTTTTTAATGCTCCGCTTCCTATTACTTCGTCACACATTTCCCTCGCTTCGTCACTAATTGTATTTTTAATACTATTCATTGCCTCCTTATGGTCATTTTCCTTTACCTCTTCTTTAATCTTCGATATACACTGGCAGGTTTAAGAACCAGACCGTCATTTCGCTGCGTGAAATCTCCCTTCCCATTATTCTGCTTTGTCTAATCTTGTAACCATCCATTATTTTCCTTTTAACATCATTGTTCACCAGTCAGTTCATAAGTGCTTTCTCCTTTTCTCCTGCAACCAGGCGCTCTCCCATCCAAGTACTGACCAGGCCCGACCCTGCCTAGCTTACGAGATCGGGCATGGGTTTTTTTTTGTTGGTCTTTTTATTATAAAAAATAAAAATTTTGTAATTTTTTTGCATATGCATTTACAAAATTCACAGAATTTACAAAATGTACATGTCATACCATGCATATGTTTTCTCTTTTAAACAAAAATAAAACATATTCAATCAATTTACATGATCCCAACCAAAAAATAATTCCAAGCATAAATCTTGCACGTTCATTTTACCAGTCACTTTTCAACTTAATGCACAACTTAATAACTCATTGATTCATACAGTCTTATTTTCTTTTCCTTTTAACCAACTATAATTGAATTTTCTGTCAAAATAAAATAAGCTTTTGCAAAAAAATAAAATTAAAACAAAGAAGATCCAAACCAAAATTAAGCATACAAGTAGGTTTAAACGTTCCAGAAGACACACATTTTTACTGATACGAATTGCATCTTCTGTTTTTTTTCCTCTCCAATCATAATCATTAACAAATCAAAAAATAAAACATACAAAACACTTTATATTTTCTTAACACGGTTTATTCTGTATTATTTACTAATGTTCTCAAAACACCATTTCTTATTACACTCATATTTACCACATTATTTTCATCAATTATGCTCACGTGTATCATAGTGGATGGTAAGGGTATATACCTTTAGATGCAAAAAGACGCCAGAATGATTGAAGAGTGAGAAAGTACTCTGTGGGCATCCCCAACTATTCTCCAACACACTATATAAATCCCCAATATGTGTTATGGTTATCACATTTAAAAAAAATAAAATGCAACATACAAAACTCAGTAAAATAATGTGTCATTCTCTCTAAATAATCCCTGAACTTATGTATGCATGAATTCTTTGAGTGTAATGTCTCAGTCTCTACTTTAAATTAGACCACATATGTTGAACATCCATGTCAGATTGTCTCATTGCACTCGCTCTTCACCATTCTTACCCATTCACTCGACATTCACTTCTTTATTTTCTCCATTAACGTCACGCAGCATGCGCATTAATTTTCTCACTCTTTATTTCTGTTTCATCAATTATGTATTGTGCCCTTACAAAGCCAGGTACATATTCATAAACAACGTCACTAATCAATCTAAATCCGGCACGGATTAAATAATACTTTCCCATCGATATTAATTTTGGGGTATAAGAAGATGGGCTGCTGACTTGTCCCATGTTAGTACACTCATATTTGATCTCGCTCCAGTCTACTCCAGTCACTAATTGGAATGTCTCCTTTCCACAAATAAATCCTTTAACTACTAGGGCACATCTGCATAAAAATTCCATTTTCGCCACACTTACCTCCCTTGTGCAAATATTTGAAAAATAATAAGGATCAGATATGGAAAGAACATCTAAGAAAAAGCTCTTTTTTCTACATATGTTGACTAGTTTTAGACCTCCGTAATTAAAGTCATTTTCCAAAATATCTTTCTCAATTCTAGCTCCCTTTCCCTCCCACGGAAAGTTCTCCACCGTTCTTTCAACTTCTTTGAATACCCATTCGGGCACTTCTGTTACATTTACAATGTACATTAATTACTCATTATTAAATTAAAAGGAGAGGTTGTGGTGGTTAATGCTTTAAGTTCCCTCTGTCTCCACGCTCCCATTCCCAGTCATTTTTATTTTATTTATTATCCCTTGATAGAGATCATTGATCCCCTCCTCTTCCTCTACACCAGGGTTTCTCAGTTCCAGTCCTCAAGGACCACTTTCCTGCATGTTCTAGACGTGTCCCTCCTCCAGCACACCTGATTCACATGAGTGGCTCGTTATCCAGCCACTGCAGACCTTGATAACGAGCTGATCATGTGAATCAGGTGTGCTGGAGGAGGGACACGTCTACAACATGCAGGAAAGTGGTCCTTGAGGACTGGAACTGAGAAACCCTGCCAGGGTTTTTTTTTTTAAGACATTAAAAAGAAAATTATGACTCCTTCTTGTGTTTGCTTCATATAATTTATTGTTTCTCTGATGTATGTCTGATCTTTATCTACTATTGCTCCAACACATCTCTTTAGTCTATTTGCCATAACATAGGAGAAAATTAGAAAACCATAGGCCTTTAACTGTCTCTTTTTTGTGTATTATACATATCATGCCAATCGCCATACTCCCTGGTACTTTTTTCTCCTTCCACATCCAATTAAGTAACTCTCCTAATATGGGTATGAATACAGTTTTTAACTCCTGTTATATTTCGCCTGTTAACCCATCTAACCCAGGACTTTTATTATTGCTTAAGCTTTCAGTTGCATCCTCAATTTCACCACTTCATCACACATTTCCCTCGCTTCATCACTTATTGTATTTTTAATGCTGTTCATTGCTTCCTTAAACTCCCTTTCCTCATCCTCTTCTTTAAATAATTCACAATAATAATCATACACCCTATTTTTTATATCTTTCATTTCATTCAATACTTTACCTTCTGCATCTTCTACTTCTTTTAAGTATGTTTTCTTCTGTTTGTTCTTTTTAAGTTTAGAAAAAATTTAGTACACTTTTCACCTTCTACTATATACTTCACTCTGCTCCTCACTAGTGCCCCTCTACACTTTTTCTGCCCCTCAATCTCCTTCAAGCTCTCCTTAATAATTAATATTTTATGTACATTGCTTTGTAATCCTCTCCTTTCTTTTCCTAATTCTATATTTAACTGTTTATTTAATTGATTTTCTTTTTTCATTCCTCGCCTTCTCAATACTATATTTAATACAGGGGAATAAGTATTATTTTTATACTCTTCCTCTTCCATTTTCCACAATATATAATTATTAATTATCTTCTTTCACCAATTTCCCATTTAAAGAGTTAAAGTAATATGGGGAGTGGATGTAATTAAAAAAGGGAAAGGTGTATGGTGTTTATACTTAATACTTTTATGATCACTTATATTATTTTTTACACTTTTCTTATCTTTTTCTTTAACCAACAATATATCAATTCTACTCTGTTACGACCCTGACAGAGCAGAAATTAATCTCTGCTTTAATTGTTGCCTCCCTATATTCCCAAAGACAAAGGTAACTAAGGACCGTCTGTGGTAACTATCTCTGCAATCGCAGGGATTTATTCACAAAAACACAAAGAAAAGCTTTCTAAGAACGAGACGACGCCGCCAGAAACGTCCACAGCGAACACACAGCGCGCACCACGACCTCCTGGCTGCAGGAGCTCTCTCTTCACTATCAGCCGGCTGCTGTCAATCAGCTAATCAGTGGATTGAGGCCGAGAGGTAGTGGGCGCTACCTGAAAGGACAGAAAAGAGAAACAAAAAGCAACAAGCCATACACAGGCCCGTAACAGGATGCCTCTCTCTCACACATCATTCAGACCATTCGCCCTCATACACTCCTATAACACTCTCCTTGATGTATCACTTCTAAATAAGTTGCTGTGAGATGTCAAGACGAGAACGCTTCACAATAAAGTCACCTACTATTATATCATACTCCCATGCCAATCCTTTCAACTTTTTAAAGAACAGTTCTCTGTCTTTAGTTTCATTCGGTGCATAGATGTTCAATATTTTGATGATTCGTCCTTCCATTCTCACCTCTATTCCAATCATTCTTCCATCCTCATCCCTCACATTCTCCCTCACACTCTCAAACACATTCTTTCTCACAAAACAAGCCACTCCTCTAGCATTCACTCCCCCATTACTATAAAATAAATCCCCTTTCCATTCACTCTTAGTTTATCTGCGTTGCACATTTTATACACACTCTCTTCTCCATTCAGATCTGAAACCATTCCTGTTTAAAGATAAAACGTGAAACTCATAATAAATAAGAAAAAGGGAATAACTCATATTTTTATATATATTTTTGCATAGCTAGACCTTTATTTACTGCTTTTCTCTCTTATACCTTCCTTTGTTTTTTTGGCTTTCTTACCTTCTGTGTCGCCCTCCTCTCCATCCTCTCCATCTGCTGGTCCGCTCTCAGGACTGCAGCAGGAACAAGTCACAGCGAAGAGATGTTTATTGTCTCTGTCAGGTTCTTTCTTGTGTCCTCAGTGTCTCTGATCACGTTGTTGTTGCTTCCTCCATCCTTCTCTCCTTCTTTGTTTTTCCCGCTGTCCTCGTCCTCACTCTTCCTCTTGTACCGGCTCTCCATCTCCTCCTCCTCTTCTTCGTCCTCCCGTTCTCCTCCACCACCAGTCTCCGGCACAGTTGTTTCCTCCTCACTCTCGTCCGACCCGTCCTCCTTTCCATGTCTCTGGTCATGCACTCCTTTGCGTAGTGCCCCTGTTCTTTACACTTATGACACTTGAACACCGGGCACTCCCGGAGGATGTGGCCCGGCTGTATGCACAGCCTGCAGACGCTGACCTGTTTGTATTTTAGAGTATGGTAGTGACTGCACTTCTTCAGTGAACTTTACCCTTACGTATCTGGTACCGTCCACCACATCTGTTCCTGGCCACATCCTTCTCTTGATGGTGGAGGTTGCGCTCACCCCCCACCATTCCAGCTTGTTTAAAATGAGACAGTCATTTCACTTCTGGATATTTATCTGCCCATTATTCTCCATTGTCCCATTTTAAATCCGTCCATTATTTTTCTTTTTGCTTCATTATTTTCAAGAGTCAACTCAAATATTCCTTCAGCTTTCCTCCTGCGTCCGGTCACCTTCCCACCAGTTTGTGCCGTCGCTCTCATCAACTGCATGGCGTTCATCTCTTCTGCTCCTTCAACCTCCACACAGACCGTCAAGGTTTTAGCGTACTTTGAGTTTCCTTCTGCCATGAGGTTTACGTTGCTAGCATTAGCTTTAGCTCCAATGCTATCACCGTCTTCTTCACCTCCAGCACGCCTCGGCTCCACGCCTCCGGCTCTTTTCTTCTTTTTCTTAAAAAGGTCACAGTCCAATACAACACTTTAAAGTTCTTTTTACAGTCTTAGAATAACAAGTACAGGTGAGAAACATTGTTTCGGTGTCTTTAAATTGGGGGAAAAAGTTGAAAAGACCAGAGCCAAGTGGATCAAAGCTGTCAGACCGGTTCAGACACTCCCTGCATCTTTCACGGATGATGTGAACTCTGTGTTTCTCAGATTACAATCAAACCGTTTATTCAAACATTACTTTTAAATATTTCTAAAACCATTGTTCTTTACTCTGATTTGCTGTGTATATATATATATATATATATATATATATATATATATATATGAAATTCTCTCCAGAATTTTTCTCAAACAGTGATGCAGCACATTGATCCTGATGATGAAACATTTACAGCACTTAGAATATGTGTGGGAAACACTGTGATCAATCGTTAAAAATAAAACGCCCGTTGCCCTTTATGTGAATGTAACCAGAAGTGCGCTACTCACGACGGCTAGCTTGAGTAGCGCCGAATTCGTCCAAACAAAATTGTAAACAGCTGGTATTTAGACAAATTAACGACGCACTGGGGATCTAAACGGCTACTTTCTCACCTAAAAAGGTTGAAAATGATAATAAAATGATATATTTAAAGAATTTAGGACTTTACAGCCCTAATATTTGAGGGGATGAGTATGAGGCCTCATCAAGAAGACAAGGAGCAGCATGAGGAGGTATCAGTATGAAACAAAGTTGAACAGTCAAATGGCTCGTAAACATTTTAACTCTGATTTGTCTGTGGCGGTTTTTTTTGCTGTTTCTCAAGCAAGACTATCCAATAATTTGGATGGTTAATTATTTGAAATAAAAACCTCCAATTGAATCTAAAGATTGAACTAGTTGGGGTGAGGATTGAAACCAGGCAGGGTTCTGGTAAAAATGTTTTTAGTTGTCTTCTCTTAAATAACTTACTTTTAAAGAAGTAAGATTGAGCTGAAATGCTGTAGCTTTATAGTGTCTCAGCAGGTGACTCTGAAGAACAATAGAAACAGGTTTTTTCATGTGGCAGCTTCAGAAAGTGTTGACACCGCTCGCTGCATCCACCCGGTGACTCCACCACACTGTGACACTCGATTTCCCCACCGTTGTCAGTGGAGCACAGGCGGCAATCTCCGTGTCTGAGCATGGAGGCCACCAGGAAGTGCCTTAAGTCTGCAATCCACCGAAAATTCCAGCAGGGGGCGCTTAGTTTGGCTGCAAAAGAAATCTGCCCATTCATTTCAGTGCTAAATTTGAAAACTTCTCACTTGATTTATTACCTCAGAAAAAATTTTCAGGGACAAAGAATCACATGATTTGGGGCGGGGTTATAAGTCTAAAAATAAAACATCAGAGTATCAGATGTCAGCCCATCAAAAGTATTTTTATTTGCTTTTTCCACACCCTTACCTGTCCAGGTCAGTTGGCACATTAATCTTGTTGTTACTCACCTGTGTTGAGTGTTGAAGTTGTATCTGGGGATAAAACAATCTCAAACAAATCACTGTTCAGATGGTGTAGTTCTGTTTGATTCTGTCATCTTTCCACTAAAGAGATATGTTTTAAGTTTTCTCTTAAAACTCCCCACTCGGTGGGAGTGCATTCCAGAGGCGAGGGGCACTGGCCTGGAAAGAACAGTCAACCATCAAAGGTTTCTGATCTGAAGACCTTAATGAACGTGAGGGAGAGTACGGTCTCAGCAGTTCAGCAATGTACACGGGAGCTTGATCATTTAGGGCTCTGAAAGTAAGTACTAAAAGAGTATAAAATTGGGGTGATATGGTCTCTTTTCCTAGCTCCAGTTACAAGCCTTGCTGCCGCGTTCTTTACAGTCTGAACGCGATTTACAGCCTTTTTGTTGAAACACATAAAAAGAGTGTTGCAATAATCAATGCGCGATGACACAAAGGCATGAATTATCATTTCCATTTCAGTTTTTGAGATCATGGACCTCAGTTTAGCAATATTCCAGAGATGATAAAAGCAGTTCTTCACCAACTGTTTACAGTGGTGGTCCAGGGACATGTCCTTGTCAAACACAACTCCTAGGTTGAACAGAGGGACCTAACTGACCTAAATGCTGCTTTATGAGGGGAATAGCAGTATCTGGGGCAATAATCAGTGTTTCCGTTTTGGCAGAGTTTAGTTGAAGGAGGTTATTATTTAGCCATTTTTTGATGGCAGTCAAGCAGGCTGTTAAATTACCTAATCTCTCCAAGAGGGGTCATATAGAGTAAAAAGAGTAAAGGGCCAAGGACTGATCCCTGTGGGACCCCACAGGCTAGCTCTGTCGGGTCAGATAGGGACTCATTGACATGGACCAAGAAACTCCTGTTTATCATGTGATCTGGCAGTCTCCCATACGTTGTGTGTATACGGCTGGCTGGCTCCCAGTTGAAATTGACGCTGGGCCGAGGACGGAGTAAAACCATGGCGGAGCCGTTCCGCGCATGGTGGAAATCCCCACTAACTTTGCCTGTTCTTGTACTTCAGGAATTTAACTGTTCCTCATTAAGGAATTGTGCATTGAATATGGAAGGAATTTGTTTAATTTTTGCCTTTCAGGAATGTATTTATGTTAATGATTAAGGAATTGGAAAATGGAAAAAAAAATAAGTTTGTTTTTTTAATTCAGGAATTTACTTCATTTTTTTAAATGAACCATTTTGATTACTTTTGCACTTTAAGGATTTTGAGACAAAATGTCCTCATAATGTGCAGATCTGAGTTCCTATATGTGCCAGATATTCAGTTTTCATGTCTCCATTGTTGCTGTTGCATCAGGACTCAGTGACACTTGATTGGTCAGCTCACTGAGTGTGGGCAGGTGTGGAGGCTGATTGTCTCTGATTGGGATCAGGTGTGTAAAGTCTATATCTGAGTCTTTGGTGTGGCCAGCACTGACTCATTGTCTCTTTGTCAGAGGTGGTGGTAACATGCTTTCTGTGCTCTGTGGTTCCCATTACTCCTCTGCTCTGTTGAGGTGGTTTTCTTTCTCTCTACAGCTCATTGGGACCTGATTTCTTTTAGCTTTAGGTTTTTTCTCCCTCAGGTCATTAGGACCTTCCTTGTTTCCTCCTTCTGTCCTTGCTGTGGTTGTCCTGCTGAATAGCACAACACCTATGAAATGTGACAAATATTTAACAGGACGTTAAAAACACATGCCCTACTGCTGATTTATTAAGCTTGGCTTATTCTACATATTGACAACAAACTATAACATTGCAAAACCTCACTTCTTTTTTTCACCATTATGTTTAATTATTTTAATCAATTAATGGAAACAACAAAACATCACAGACTGAACCAGAGGGGTGTTCCATCAACGTGGCTAAATAAACCGCGGCTTCATTGTATAAACCGCGGCTTCATTGTAAAAGCCTGGTTAGAATTAACACCAACTTTCACTTGAGGCTAAATCCGTTGTGTAAATGTCTGAAAATAGCTTGAATGTGATTTTTAAAACATGCAATAAACTGGTTATTTTACTTCATCAAATCAGACACTATTTTGCTATAAATGACCATAATTATGTTTAGTGAGACCCTTCTATATAAGTTAGAAACAATTTTTCATCTTAATTTGTCTAATTGTGTCACTGACCAAGCTTTATGGCATGAAAGTAATGCAATTACAATTTCAAGGCGTTTAAAGCACTTTATTCAAAATCCAATAACTTGAAAACATTGAGTGCTGGAAATCCTTGGAAACACTTTAATTGTATTGATACATTCAGAGACCCGGTTGTCCTTAATAGCTGAGAGGTCCATGGCTGTGAGTGACTCTGTGAACATAAAGATATACTCATACACCTTCTCTTTCTTCTACCTTCAAACTATGATGTCATCACAAGTATTACTGGAGCAATCTGACTGGGGATTTCCACCGGGCAGTAACAGCTGTGGCACGGTTTTGCTCCGTCCTCTGCCTGGCGTCAATTCCCACCGGCCGCGTAACGGCAGCGTAGCGAGCCAGACGTATACACACAGGTGTATTTACTGGTTGAAGCGACTCTGCACCCTCCCTTGCAGTGGCTCTCTTTATGGGGTGATGATGGCCACAGGTTTTTCTATGCAGGGATAGCCACCATCACCCATAATATAGTATCCTGCACAGATTGAAAAAAACACTAATAAATTCCTAATGATTGAGGGACAGATTCATTAAAAAAATGATATGTCTCACCTGAGGGAGGGTACAGAGCCGCTTTGTAAATTCTGCTGTTCTTCAGGACTCTTGTGGGCTATCCTGGCTCCGTCCATGACACCAAAGTGTTTCAGAAGAGGCCCTTCCCATCACATACTGCCTGCAGTTGGATGGATGGGAGGAGCTTTCTGTTGAGGTCATTCTGGCTGCAGGGTCCTGGGGGGGTCTTGATGCCAACATGGCAGCCATCAATGGCACAAACACACCTGGAGAACACTGGACTGTTGGCCAGCTGGACAAAAGTTTGGCCAACCTCATCCAGTGCTCCAGCAGTGGGCACTCTGGAGTAGAGAAAGCTGCAGCTCTTCTCCACAAGGTCATCAGAGTGCACCAGTCTGCAGACTTGGGTACATGAAAGGCCCGGGACACCACACTGTAGGACAAGCTGTGTGCCAACCAATAAATAGTTGATAATAAATGAACCTCATGTGACCAGCCCCGTGTGTTCCTTGATGGTAGAATCCTCAGAAAGGCCTCCATGGACTGTAGCCTGTAGTCAGCCAGGAGGTCCTTCTGGCCATCAAAGAACACAGCAACGACTGGCACACGAGGGTTCATTCAATTATAAACAGGTGGGGTCTCCAACTCCACCTACAAAATAAAGCAAATTAACTGTTATTTAATAGTTTTGCCAAACTATTTTTAAATTACATTCAATAGTTGTGTGACAGCTTGTCTAATGGAGTCTCCGTCTTACATTGGCGTATCGCCGTCGGCGTTCCTCCTCCTGCTGCTGAACTATGTGTCATGTGACACACGCACAGGAAACCTCCACTTCTGACGTCCTTGTAAAGATCATGTCTTTTGTCTGACACTTCTAAAGGCCTGGTTTCTTCCTTTTTCATTAACTGTATGAGTTTCAGCTGTTACTTTGTCACCACCCCTATTTGGCCTAAATTGATCTGATAAATTGCTGAATGGCTGATTGAACTGAAATGAAGGATTTATTTGCACAAAACAGAAATTTCACATTTATATATATTTTTTCCCCAATATTTCCCCCAACTAAGGAAATATTACTCAAAATGGTGTTTATTTCGTTGTCATAATGGCTTTTATAGGCTTATACGAGTTAACTCTTCATCGATGGACTTAGTTTCGGTCTGCATTGAATAATGGAATTGTTAGTGTGTGAATATATCTAGTATGAGGGCAGCAGCTGTCAGTAGCTCCAGCTGTGATGCCGTCATTAGAAACGGACGTCGCTTCACATGACGCTTCGGAGGGAAGGACGTCTCATGTCTCTTAAAACGTCTCTTCGCTTCGCTTCCCTGTGTCTCTCCACGCGTCCACTGTGGGCGGGGCTAAAACCTGATTTGCGCCGGGTGTGTAACTGTCGCGGCCACCATAGCCGATCGCTGCCACACTAATCACTGAGACCGTTTCCACCGGGCGCACGGCGGAGCGTCTCGGCAGCGCCCCAGCCCCGGCTCTCTGCTCCGCTGTGCTTTCAATCCGTACCTTTTCTATTTTCTCCGTCGCTAAACCGCGTCAAACTCAAACTTGTGTCTCTGCTGTCCATCACAAGGTAAAGCACACATTCTGGTCATTTACTTTGAGACACTTTACTGTAGAATAGCATAGGAGGCTCTTGATCCAAAGGTCGCTGGTTCAATTCCACCATTGGAACATGACACCTGTAACAGACTACTATCAAGTTACATTTGGTGATAATCTTTACATTTCTGAATTAAGTACTGCAATAATGTACTGAGTGTCTTGAGTTTTTTTTCTGCAAACACACAATTAAACTTTAAACCGGAAAACCTGAAGCAACAGGAACAAACGAAAAAATATAATAAAGTTAGGAACATTTAGAACTAAACAATTTAAAAACTAATTAAATGATAACATAACCAAGTATAAAAACATTTTTTTCTTTTAAAACTATTTACATTATATTACAAACATGATAAAGAAAGTCAAGCCATTTTTCTAAGCACTCTTTCTCCTAATCTCCATTCTTCCAGTGGCATTGTGTTATTTTGGGGACAGTATACATCACCATAATACTGCCCATGATCTTTTCCTTTGTGCGCGGCAGGTGGCACTGACTGCATCTGTTATGGTCAACTGTGCAGGTGTTAGCTCTTCGGGTCGGGGTGGTGAGGGCAGGGGGCCAGACGGAACAATCTGTTTGTTTCCAGGTGGGGAAACGTACACAGTGATACTGATGGAGGGCACCAGGCTGTGGAGGAATGGCAGGAGGGCGCACTTGTGGAAGAGGTCTTGCAGCAACAGGGATAGAGTCAGGCAGGTTGACCCCTCGCAGCAGAATGACTCAGTGGCACAATAAGAGACTGAAGAGGCAGGACAGCAGCAATGATGTTTGATTAATGTCAAGCAACTGCAGGGTAGTGCTCTGCATCAAGTACAGGACGTTCTTCTAATCAGACATATGGAGATGAAAGAGTATTGTTGCTTTACCTTGACATGTTTTGACTGCATCTGGTGTCTTCCTCAGATGTTGCTGTGATATGTCACACCAGCTGATGTTACACAGAAAATCAGCTGAGAAGACACTTCACAGCCACATCAGGTGACCCGGCAGTTGCAGTCAAAACATGTCAAGGTAAAGCAAAAACTCTCACTCTCTCAACTAATTTGTTCTTGAGACCTCCAGCTCCCACTTTAGGCATCTGTTTTTTTGGTCCATGGACCAGTTGGTGCGTGCCTGCTGCACCATGAGGTCCGTGGCCCTACCGTGGCCCTACCGTGGACCTGGACACTCCTGGCGTACCATCCATCTTCAACAAAAAACACTTACGCTCAGCAGCTGGAGCTGCTATTAATAATTGTTAATAATTAATATTAACACTTAAATAATGTTAATTTTTCAGGGTTTATATAGCTCCACACTCGACACTGTTAAACTCTGTCAAGAGTTCCTTTTTAACTCACTAAACTGGGTTAAATTAACACTACATAGATTGAAAAATAATACAATAATTAAAATGACGGAATTCAAAGAAAAATACATTTTCAAAATGGTCGCACCATGTCTTTCCATTTTTTACCTTTGTTGTTTTGACCACATTGTGTTGCTTTCCACGCCCCTGTATTTGAAGTTTTCGATTTTTATAGCAACATTTTAATTTACATACAGTGTGTTTTTATCTTGCTGTTTATATGCGGGAGAAACGGGCAAGGAATTAAAAACCAGAATTAGAGAACACATAGTTTGTTACATAAATTGCACTGGATGATATCGATTACATTATTATTTTGAGGTGAGATGTTTTGGTTGATTGGCTGTCCTTGTCCTGCGATTTTATTTAGAATGTATGGTGCATATGGAAGGAGATGGTCGTCTTTTTTATTTCTATGATTATTGGTTGGTTTGTTAGGCGACATCCTGGTCCATACAGCACTTAAGTTTTTATTTCTTCTGAACGCTGTGATTTGTTTGAAGGGTTTGATAGGATTAAATGTATTTTGGGTCTGTTGAAAATGTTGTTTGAGCTGTGAGTTTACTTTGGATAATTGTTTGGAGTATGTAATGACCATTGGAATTAACGGGGTTGTGTTTATTTGATTAAAATTTTGTTGCTGTTTAAAATTGTTTTTAACTTTTATTTTCCTTAAAAATCTTTTGCTGTATCCTCTGGGTCTGAGGGCTGTGAAAAGGGTTTTTGTGGCTGTTTCAATGTCTTCAGGAAAAGTGCAAATGCGGTTAGGGTTAGGTATTTGTGCTATCTCAATGACACTCCCTGCGTCGTCCGACGACTGGGCAGTTAAAGGAGAGTCAAAGGCAGTGCACTGGCCGTCGCATGTCATCCGCAGCTCTCGTCACCTTACTTCCCTCTCTAAATTAAGGTTCATGGGTTTAGGGTCAGACTAAAGGTGGTTTAAATAGGGTTAGTAAAGTCATTTTTTTGATTTGATTGGGGTTGAGGTTAGGTTCTAGGGGTTATTTGGTAAGGTTTTTCCCTTTAATACTATAATAATGTAATGTAGTATAAATTTTGTTTTATTAACGGTAATAAGTGCATGTTTATTTGGAAATTAACTATATAATTTCTGTTTTGATTCCAGATTGAAATTACTCCTGGAGAGGTCAAAAGTGAGGGTTAGGACGAAGGAGGTCTTGTATGGCCGGGCGTTGGCCACGTCGCTCGTGGTCATACCGACGAAGACACACTTCCGTGCTGGTCGCCATGGCGCCGACCAACAGCCCTACTGCCATGGACAGGGTGCTCCTGCTGCCCGGCCTCCTCTGGAGCGCTCGGAGGGCGCCCGGGAGTCTGTCCTCTGCCTGGCTATGGAAGGACAGCAGCATGCTGCCCTGAACCAGCGTATCTGTAGAAAGGAAACTGTCACGCTCTGGTGTCGTTGTGTAAACCGTATCCTGAGTCATTCTCATTCTAACCCTAACCTTGGCACAGAAACGCACCTCTCTTCTGCCTTTTATAGTCCAACCTCTGGCCCCTAACCCCTTCCTCCACATTGCCAAAAGTCGTCATGCAAAGTACGGATGACCTCGAGAGCCGCCACGTGGACCTCCACATCAATCAATAAACGGTACATCTTAATACAAGAGCTGATACCCAAGTTCGGCATCAAGCTCCACCTCGCAGGGGTCGAATCCGCCACGGGACCCCTGCTGCAGGACTCGGGAGCCGAGGCCGGACCGGCCCTGGGGCTCTCCGGGGACGCAGCAGCAGCAGCAAGAGGAGAGCGGGGGTGCCTGGGGGTCGACGCCGCCACAGGAGCAGAGGATGGTCTGTCCTCCGGGCTCCGGGAGGAGGAGGCAGCAGGAGGAGGAGAGCGGGGGTGCTTCCGGGGATGCTGCCCGGAGGACGGAGCTGCCGGAGCGGATGATGGTCCATCCTCCGGGCTCCGGGAGGAGGAGGCAGCAGGAGGAGGAGAGGGGGGGCGCTTGGCGCGGGGAGGCCGGCCTGATGGACCGTCCGACGGGGTGCAGGGGCCGCTTGGTGTCGTGGCTGGAGGTGCCGGATTGGGCAGCCGCCGGGCCACAGCCCGCAGGACATTCACCTCAGCCATCAGGAGGTTCAGCCTCTCCCAAACCGAGTCCAGGCCGTGCTGTGTGGGGGACCCTGGGGGACTCGTCGTCGTCGTCGGCGGGGTGCTGGCCAGGCTGCTCAGCCTGCGCCGTATGGCTGCCTTCTTTGCAATGGCCATGAGCTTATTTAAATTATCATTCCACAGGGGAAAAAACTCACTGAGTGAGTGGTGGGTAAGTTCACTTCCAGGAATTGTGTAAAGTATCATACCAGTTTGATACTGTGCGCCGTCATCAGGTGTTTGTCCAGACGGACATACTCTTTGCCCATCTGGCATCCCTCCACCGGGCACCGCAGCTTGCCCCCGTAGCGGAGGGACTGGGTTGATATGATGAGGCGCCTCTGCTTCTCGTCAGCCATCTTGTGGACCTCCCTGACGTGGCGTGAGAGGTTGGCGTAAAGGCCGCCGCATTCCGGACACTTCTGTTTTTCCTTAACCCCCAGACTAAGCAGAACAGTGTGAAATATTTGACATCCATTTCTATTCTTATGTCTAATTCCGGAAAGAATGCATCCACTTCCAGGTAAAAGACACCTGTAAATTAGCATAACACTAGCCAAAATGCTACAAAACTGCTGGTCAGAAGCCAGGATGTCAACATCCTGGAAGGTAACCTGTCGACATCCAGGAAAATTACCCTAAATTTTGTTTGTTTGTGAATGTTAGCTCCTCAAACTGATGAGCGCTTTTGCACTGCACTGCATATCTCATTCAGCCAGTGTTCTAGATATAAAGATTAGAAAGGCGCTATATAAGTACAGTCCATTTACCATTTACCTGAAGACGCACGCCCCAGGACGGCTGCCCGACTCACTTTTAAACTCTGTCCCCTCAGTCGGGCAGCCGTCCTGGGGCATGTGTCTTAAGACTGAGAGCGGTGGGTAAGTTCACTTTCAGGAATCGGACCTCCAGGCATTAAGTGAGTCAGACCCACGCCCCAGGACGGCACCCTGACTGAGGGGACAAAGTTTAAGGGTGAACACGTTCACCCACTCTGAAGCACCCCTCCCCGGGTTAACACCCAGATATCCCGGCCTCCTGGAAGTTCGTGCCCCTGGTACGCCGCCTGGACTTTCATGCCCCTGGTACCCCTGTGGACTTAGGCTCTGGGAGGCTTTCCCTAAGGGGGGAATATATAATAAATAAATGAAAAAGAAGGGGGTGAAAAGAATGAAATAAAATAGGCAAAGAAACCGATCAATATAAAGGAGAGTGGTTGGGATAGGAAATAAGTGGTTTTTGGAGGGAGGCTGGGGTGGGATTTGAATCCTGGTCTAGTGGATGATAGACCAGGGTTCTACCCGTGGAGCTATGTAGATGGTGGTAAGGAAAGCCTGGTTAGAACTATGGGAGGTGTTGGGATCTTGTTTTGATAACAGGATGGAGTGGTGGGGGGGGGGGGGAGAAATGAATAGGGGTCTGTTCTATGATTTAAAGATACAGAGTAGGGGGGGGTAGGGTTAGGGTTGGAGTTAGGGTTAGGGTTAGAGTTAGAGATGGGGAAATGGAGAAAATTCAGGGGTGAGGAGGAGAGAGGGGAGGGAGAGGGGAGGAAGAGACGGGGGGAGAGAAGGAAGAAGGGGGGAGGGAGAAAGATTGTGTAGGAGCAGCCCGTAGCTCACTCCCCCAAGGGGAGGCGGATCCATTCAATATTTTTCATTTAATCCGAAAGGATCAATGGTCTTTAGTGAATGGATCCACCTCCTTTCCGCCGCCCGTCTCTGCGTCACCGTCCAGTTCCTGTTGCTTTCGAGGCCCACACTTTGTAAATTGTGTGGGCCATGCGGTTTGAAATTGGTAATGGCACTAATGTTTTATATACACCTGTTCATCAAATAAATGTGCTGTTTGATTCTTAAAATCAGTTCGTTCCCAGTCTCCCCCACATAGAGTTTGTGGCAGGCCCTGCATCTTATTGCATATATTACATTTTGTGTATCAGGTTTGGGGGCCTGCCACAGTTTGAGGCCTTTCCTGGAATGTGGGTTAAAAATGTAGGGGAGACGGATAAAACCAATTTCTGAGCCTCGAAGCGCTTCCTTCTTGCCTGCGTCCCTATTTAAATTTGTGTGGACTAGCAGGTCTTTTAGATTTTTGTTTTTTCGAAAGGCGGAGATCATGCGGCACTCTCTCAGCACGTCATGATGCTCCCCCGCCCCCTGGAGATTACCTACTCCAAAAATTTAAAACCTTTTTTAACGGAGATCAGGGGTAATCACCAGGGGAACGAGGGACACATCAGACGGCGTGAGGTTGTTGTTGTTGCTGTTGTTGTTATTAAAAGTGCCGCTGACCTCCGCCTTTATGCTTCTAAGGAAGCGCTTCGAGTAGCCCTGTGGCCTCAACGCATCAAAAAGGACCTTCGTGGCCTCCTCCACATGCTCCAGGAAGGTGCAGATCCTGTGGAAACGAATCAGCTGGGATTTGATTAGACCCCTGACAGACACGCCCTTCTCCACAAATCACACGTACAGTCTCTTTGAAGTGTACTTTGGTGGCCAGTGTTTTGGTCTGGTCGCTGGTAGTACAAAAGAAGACCCTAGAATTTTTGAAGTTGTGTTTTAGTTTTGTCGTTTTTTGTGACACTATTATTTTTGGGTGGTGATTGGGACAAGACTGAACAGGACTTTTTGGACTTTATCAATGGAATACTGTTTCTTCCCAATGGGCCAGGTAGATATCTGCATATGATGGTGCGTACTTGCGGCCCATTGCACACCCGCACAGCTGGAGATAGTAGTTATTATTAAATATGAAATCATTGCGGGTGAGTGTGAGTTCCAGTAGTTGTAATATTTGTGTGTCTGGTCTGTTGGAATCCGGGTGTTTATTGAAAATGTCTCTAATTGCTGCCAGTCCTAAATGTGTTTCTATGTTAGTGTACAGTGAGTCTATATCTATGGAGAAAAGGTATGTGTTGGTAGTTACTTGCATCTTACTGATTTTATTAACAAATTCGTATGTGTCTTTGATGTAGCTAGGGTGAAGTTTGGATAATGGATTGATAAAATGATCTATGTATTGTGTGATGTTGTAGGATTCTGAACCAGTTGGGGAGGGGGGGAGGAAAGGATACAGACCCTGGTTAGGGTAGGGGGAGGTAGGGTTAGGGTAAGGTATGGGGAGGGATGGAGAGGAGGGGAGGAGAGGATACAGACACTGGTTCGGGTAGGGGGAGGGGGGGGTCGGGAGTTGGCTCGAGTCCTGAGACCTGGGTAGGAGAAAAAATAGGGGAATGAGGGGGAACAGAGGGAGAGGGAGGAGAGGAAGAGGGGGAGCGAATGGGAGCGAGAGAGGCCATGGTGGAGGATTTGACGTACCGGAGGAACCGTTTGGAGTATCCTCTGGTACGTAAGCTATTGAAGAGGGTACTGGTGGCTGAAGAGGGTACTGGTGGCTGTGTGAAAGTCCTGGGTCCTGGAACAGATACGGTGGAAGCGGATGAGTTGGGACTTGATTATTGCCTTAAATGTGTGTTTTAGGTGGTAACTGGATTTATGTAAAAGAGCGTGGGTGTCTGTGGGTTTGAAATAGACTTTGGTGAGGAGTGTTTTATGTTGGGTGGTGGATGGACTAAAGGAAACAGTGGTGTCGAGGAAGTTGATATGTGTGGTACTTATTGTGTGTTTGACTTTAATGGATGGGTGATGGCTATTGAGGATGTTGATGAATTCTGGAAATGTGGATGGGTCATGTGGCCAGATCCCGAAGATGTCGTCTAGGTAACGGAGGAAAATTGTGGGTTGGAGTGGGCATTTGGTGAGGGCTTCTCGCTCCCATTCGCTCATATAGAGGTTGGCATAGGAGGGGGCGAATCTCTGGTCCATGGCTGTCCCGTGTGTCTGTAAATAAAATTTGTTATTGAAAAGAAAATCGTTATTGGAGAGACATAACTGAATGAGTTTGAGGAGTTGTTCATCTGGCCGTTTGGGGTCCGGGTGCCTATTGAAAATGGTGCGTAGGGTTTGAAGTCCAAGGTCTGTATTGATGTTTGTGTATAAGCTGTCAATGTCAATGGTGAAGAGGAGAGAGTGAGGGGGGACAGTCATGGGTCGAGTTAGTGAAATGAAATGGTATGTGTCCTTGATGTAACTGGGGTGTTGTGTGGAGAGGGGGCCAAGAAAATGGTCAATATATTGGGAGATGTGGTAGGTGGAGCTGTTGCAGTCTGAAACTATGGGTCGACCGGGAGGAACCTCAAAGGGGATGGTCCAGGAGTCAGGTGGTTTGTGTATTTTAGGGAGGAGGTAAAAAAAAACGAGGTCGAGGGTCAGCGGGTCCTGATAGGTAGTTTTTTTGTTTGGCAGTAATGAATTTATTGTCGTATAATGTCTGTAGAATGTCATGAAGTTGTTTTTGGGTCTGGGGTTGAATACTATTGTCAAGAGGTTGGTAGTAAGTGCGGTTATTAAGTTGTCTGTTGGCCTCTGAGAGGTATTGTTGTCGGTCCATTATTACTATTTTAGAGCCTTTGTCGGCAGGTTTGAATATGATGTTGGGGTTAGAGGTAAGTTCGGTCAGGGCCCTGCGTTCCGGCCCCGAGAGATTATCTGGGATATCTCTCGGGGGCCGAAAGCGTTGCAGGGCCCTTCTGTTTTGTTTGATGAATTGATGCGTCAGGGGATGGAGTGTCGAGTCAGGTGGTTCCCAGTTGGATGGGTGAGTGAATGGGGTGGGCTGTCTGTCCGGTCTGTGGTTGAAATGGTCAATGATTTTAAGTCGTCTATGGAAGTTGTGTAGGTCCCTTTGAAGTTCCTCACGGTCTAGTTTTGAAGGGCGTGGGATGAAGGATAGCCCCCTCTCCAGAAGATGGCGCTGTGGTGAAGAGGGAAGGAAGAGGGTTGAAAGGTTAAGGATGTTGGAGGTGGAGTTCCAGCCCAGGTCTCGGGTTGGGTGTACAGTGGGTGTGTGTTGTTGTGTTGTGGGATACAGTTAATGTTGGAGTCTCCGAGGATGATTATGTCTTTGCGTGGCTTGAAGGACCAGTCCTGTATTTTACGGGAGGGACGTGCAATGTGGTAGTTTGGCCTGTATAAGGTGAAGTCAGGAGGGGGGGGCGAATACTGGCAGCTGGTTCTGATGTTGTCGGAGTGTCCTGTGGAGAGTGGGGAGGAGGAGAGGGAGGATGAGGGGGTGAGGGGGAAGAGGATGAGGTAGAGGAGGGAAGAGGAGAGGGGGGAGGGAGGGGGGTTGGGTAGGTGTGGTTAGGTTGGAAGGGAGAGAGGGTATGGGGGAGGAGGTCTGACAGGGTGGAGACAGGTGGTTGTTGTTGGGGGTAGTGGGAGGTGTCAGGGTGGGTCCGGCTCCCGGGGAGGGCAGGTCAGACAGCACCGTTTCCCCTGCTGAGGCAGGAGAGGGCTCAGAAGGGGTTGGATGTTGGTCAGAATCGACCTTATTTGACCCTGTCATCATGTCTCTGCCTGCCAGGGTGTTGTTTTTGGGGTCTGGTGTCTGCTGCCCGACCTGTTCCGCCCGGGAGCCTTCGGGTTCTGTGAGGGGAGAGGAAGTCAAAATGGAGTCAGTGATATGAACGGAAACATTGGAATGGGTGTTGAGAGTGACTGTCTGAAGTTCTGAGTTCCTGTAGAAGTGGCGGGTGGGGTGATGAACCTGGGCTGCTGTCTGTGAGGTAGTTGGGGGTTGGCGGGGTTTGAGTATGGGAGGAGTGGGGGGAGAAATGGGGGAAATGGGGGTGTGTGGGGTGCCGGGATAGGTGTCTTCTGACGTTGGTAGTGGTCCCCAGGTTACTCTTCGGGTCCTCTGGGGATGTGGGGTGGAGGTGGCTGGAGCTGGTTGGGTGTTATCCGGATCTGGGTTTCTGGATGCAGGGGTTGGTGTTGTCGTCGGTGGGGGTCGGATGGGGCCTGTGCGGATGGGTTTGCGGGTAGTGGGATTGGTGGTGTTGGCTGGTTTATAGACTGGGTAGGGTGAGGGGGTGTAGAATGCTTGAGGTGTGTTGTTCTTGGTTGGGGGTGTCGTCTGGGTTCCTGCTGTGACTTGATGGGGTTGGGTGGGTGTGAAAGTTTGTGGTGTCATCTGTTTGATCTCTTCTGTGATGGTTGGTCGGGGGCCTAGGTAGAGGGACAGTGTGCTGGGGTTGACAGGTTTGGGTAGAGGGGGGTATTGTTCTTCAGGGATGGTGGGTAGAGTGCTGGTTCGTTGTCCTCTGGGTTGATGGATGTGTTGTTGTGTTGGTGGCTTGTCCATGGTTGATTGTAGGTGTTCCTGAGTGGCTTGTAGGGTTCCGGTGGTGAGTCTGTCTCCGTAGCGTTTTCTGGCCCAACCGGTGGCTATCTGGAAGGCTATTGGGTTGTAGGTGGAGGTGTCTATGGCTGCTATGGTGTTACTGTAGTGTTGTGATAAAATGGAGATGGTGTTCTGCATCCATAGTGTGGTGTTATTGTGTATTTTGGTGCGAGTTTCTGGGGTGGGTGTGGAGGGTTTGATGAAATCAGTGAGCCGGGTGACTTGTCGTAACATGCCAGGTGGGAATTTGCCAGTGACTATAGCTGTGTCCATAATCTGTTTGTGGTGTGTGGCTTGTATGAATTTGAAATAGAGCTTGCTTGCTTCTCTGGTTTCTGGATCTGGTGCCTGGTTGAGTACTGGTGTCGATGTGTGTTGCTGTTGTGGAGTGAAACTAGTGGGCCTATTTGTGACAGACATACACGTAACTCCACCACACCACAACCACTCATGTCCCTAATCACACAACCTATGTGTGGTTGTAGGTGTGTGTGTGTGTGTGGATGAGTGTGTGGAGGGGGAGCCATCTTGGGCTCCGCTCCTGTGTGCAGCAGGGACTCTGAAATAGTTAAACATGAAACACTTTTAGAGAAGGAATGGAGGGCTCTTACCTTATAGGTGGATGAGGTGGGGGCCAAGAGTAAGATGGTGGTCGCTGTAGATGGTGTCGACCTGATGGCTTCCTCTGGAGGTGGTGAAGATGGAGGCCGGAGTGGATTTTTATTGTTGGTTTAGGGTGGGGAATGAACCCTGGTCTCCTGGGTGGAAGTCCGGTGTAGATATTGGACACCACGGATGTGGCTTGTAGATGGCAGCGTGTGCTAGTGGTATAAGTCTCTTGGAATTTTGTTAGTGGCAGGCAGTTCAGGTAAAAGAGTCTGTAGTGTATGGGCTGGCAGAGCCCTCCACCCAGTGATTTAAAACCAATTCTTTATTAATGTTTCGTTTAAAACCAGTACAATTTAAAACAATGGCCAATTGAGATAAAACCTCTAATGAGAGGATCTAAAACAAAAGGTTTAAAGGAGTATACATACACAAAAGAGCGGGGTCCCAGTGAAGGAAGAGGGAGGGTTAGGTTTTGTATGTTAAAAAAGGAATATAAAATATAAAATAAATAAGTAAAAAACCGGAAATAAAAAGGAGGGGACAGCTTCCCCTATGTATTTTGTGTGGGGAGCAACTATCCTTTATTTCCTTTATTTCTCTAGGGGGTCTTTATTTTAAGAAGGTTGTGTTGTTGTTTTCTTGGTGTTAAGAAATCTACCTCCCACTACTTGTTGGTTTATTTTTTATTTTTTACATCTTTTTATTTCACAAGGGGAGTAAGGGATCATGCCAAGGATTTTTAAGAAGTTAAGAAAATAAAAAATATAAAAAAATAAATAAATAAATAAAAGAATTTAAAATAGGACAAATAAAAACTTAAAAAATAAAATAATATACCTTATATAATTTAATAAATAGGTTTGGTAGATAGTTTTGAATAAAAGCATGGTAAAAGAGTAAAAGTTTGATTAGTAATGTATGTATAAAATCATTCCATAAGAGTGTGTGGTTTTTATCATGCATAGACCATTTTGTAAAATATTTTGTATGGTCTTTATAAATATATTTCAAACATCCTTATTGGTAAAAACATGCAACATATTAAAAGAGCAAACACATGCAATTAAAACATTGTATCAAACATCAAATGTAAAATATAAAAGTGCTTTTTGTTATTAGGAGGAAAGAAAAGGGGTTAAAAAGACAGGGGGGGCGGAGGAGAACATTTAAATATACATGAATAAATACAAAGACAATAAAAAGACATTCTTCTTAAAATCCTGAGTGGCGTTTCCCTGTCTCCCTCTTGTGGAGCGTCATGCGGCTGGGAGAAACCATACCATTGCCCGTGAACCTCCTAAAACCCGGAAATGCGGTTGTGTAATTTAAAGAGTTTTTATGTGTTTAAGTGCTAATTTTACGGGGTAAGTGCTTGAAAATGGGTTGATTGAGGTTTAAAAAGAATGTTCTACAAAACGGCCGACGACATAATGGTAAAAACGGCCTAAAAAACGAGTTATAAAAGACGGGATAAAAGCAAAATTAAACGGAATAAAAATGTTTTCTAATAAGTTTAAAAACCTCTATAGGGTAAATAGGGATAAAAAGTATCGTATTAATAATGCATAAAATAGGGTATTACCAAATCACCCTCATAAAAACCATAAATTAGTTAAGAAGACATTTCGTAATAAAACTGAACAAAGGAAAGGAAGGGCATGCAACATCACACAATATATGTACAATAACTATAAAATGTGAAATATATATAAACGGTAGCACGTTCAGTTTCAGATGGTTTTTATTCTTTCATGCATATAAAAAAACATTCGGCGTATATTCCTCGGGGTGAGTTGGTAAAAACCTAAAATGCATTAAAAGTTCATAAGATAATAAATATACGTAAATAAATAAGTAAAAGGTTAAAAAATTAAAATTAAAATAAATAGAGAATATTTAAAATGGGTTAAAAAACTCTTTATATTTTTAGGAGGCTGGGTCTTATGGCTGGTTGTAGTTTTTTTATATATATGTGGGAGGCTTCATTGTCCGATTATTTAATGATTGAGAGAGATTGGATTTTAAAACTAAATACAATTGATCCGATGGGACTAAATGAGAAATTTTAAAACCACCAACACTTTCCACCTTTCTTAACTGTCAAAAAATCAAAGTCTTTCCACTTTTTGTCTTTGTTTTTTGGACCACAATGTATTGTTTTCTACGCCTCTGTATTTAAAATTTTCGATTTTGTGTAAGTTAAAATGTTGGTATAAAAGTGTATTTTGATCTTGTTTTCTGATTTTGTTAATGTGTTCACTGATTCTGATTTTTAATTTTCTGCCCGTTTCTCCCACATAAAGTTTATTACATACGCTACACTGGATGATATAAACTACGTTATTATTTTGCGGTGATATGTTTTGAGTGATTGGTTGTCCTTGTCCTGAGATTTTATTTTGAATGTATGGTGTGTATGGGAGAAGCTGGTCGTCCTTTTTATTTTTATGATTATCGGTTGGTTTGTTTAATGCCGTGTGGACCAGGATATCGCTTAAGTTTTTATTTCGTCTGAATGCTGTAATTTGTTTGAATGGTTTGATCGGGTTGAAAATATTCTGAGTCTGTTGAAAGTTTTGTTTGAATTGTGAATTTAATTTGGATAACTGTTTGGAATATGTGATGACCATCGGAATTAACGGGGTTGAGTTTTTTATTTGATTAAAATTTTGTTGTTGTTTAAAATTGTTTCTGACTTCTTCTTTTATTTTTCTTAAAAACCTTTTACTGTATCCTCTGGGTCTGAGGGCTGTAAAGAGGGTTTTAGTGGCTGTTTCTATGTCGTCTGGAAAAGTGCAAATGCGGTAAAAACGGATTAATTGAGATTTTATTAGGCCTTTGAATGTGTGTTTGGGATGATAACTGGTTTTATGAAGGAGTGCATGGCGGTCTGTTTCTTTAAAAAATACCTTTGTTGCCAGTTTTTTAGTCTGATGATTGTTGGCTGTAAAAAAAACTTTGGTGTCCAGGAATTCTATTTCTGTTTTTTGTATGTTATGTTTAAGTTTGATTTTGGGGTGATGGTTGTTTAAAATGTCTAGAAATTCTTTAAAATCGGCCTCTGTGTCTTTCCAGAGGCCGAAAATATCATCCAGGTAGCGTAGGTATAGAAGTGGACGGGTTTTGCATTTTAAAAAATCTGTCTTCTCCCAGTCCGCAAGATAAATGTCTGCGTACGATGGGGAGTATTTTCTCCCCATCGCACAGCCGCATACTTGAAGATATGTTTTTCCGTTAAAATCAAAGTCATTTCTTGTTAAAGTAATTTCCAGTAATTGGAGGAGCTCGTCGTCAGGACGCCCGGCCTCCGGGGAGGCTGCGAGGGACCTTTTGACTGCTGTTAATCCTAAATTGGTGTCTATATTGGTGTACAGTGAGTCGATGTCGATGGAAAATAAAAATGTGTTAGACGGAACGGTGAGTGATTTAAGTTTATTAACGAAAGCATAAGTGTCTTTGATATAGCTGGGGTGTGTTTGAGATAAGGGGTTGATATGATGGTCGATATATTCTGCTATGTTATATGATTCTGAGCCGCAATCACTGACTATGGGTCTGCCTGTTGGTATTATGTGAGGTATTGTCCAGGATTCAGGTGGTTTGTGGATTTTGGGGAGTAAATAGAATAAACGGGGTCGTAGATTTTCTGGACCCCATAAATAATTTAAATGTTTGTAAGATATTATTTTCCGGTTATATAGTGAGGTTAAGATGTTTCTGATTATTGTTTGGGTAGTGGTAATTAAGGGGTGAGTGAGTGGAATGTAATAATTTTTGTTTTCCAATTGTCTGTTAGCTTCAGTTAAATAATTTATTTTATCCTGCAATACGATTTGGCCTCCTTTGTCTGCTGGTTTAATGATGATGTCTTTCAAGTTTTTGAGATTTTTTAATGCTATTTTATGTTTTTCTGTGATATTGTTTTTAGTGTTTTTATTATGTCTGTGGTTATTGTAACTGGTGATGTCTTTTGAAATTAAATTATTTATTTGGTCGGAAAGGTTTTCTGTTTTTGGTTCCCAGGTTGACGGTTTGGTAAAAGGAATATGTGGATATTGTAAGTTGTAATTGAAATGGTCCAGTAGTTTAGTTCTTCTATGGTAAGTATGGAGGTCCCTACGCAGCTCCAGCGGGTCCGGGGGACCGGGCGTCGGAATAAACGTAAGACCCTTTTCGAGGAGCTCCCCCTGTTCCTTTGTTAATTTAAAATTTGAACATAAAACCATTACGTTTGTTGTATGGGGGGTAGGCTGTGATCCCTTTTCCCCCAATACAAGTTTAATTGATCTGTCCAAGTAGTTAAAATTGCTTTTGCTGTTGTTTCTGTCCAGTGGATATTGTCATTACCTACTTTAAAATAGAGAGGATTTAATTCATTTAAAAAGTTGTACCTGTTGCTTATGGTTTTATTTAATTCCTGTATGAGTATTTTTTGGTTGTTGGGGAGTCTGTCTGAGTAGTTTATTAACGGGAGGTAGATGGTGGCATTAGGAAATTTGTTTTTTGCTTCTTTTACTAGTATTTGTAATTGTTTATTGCTTGTTGTTATCTTGAGTTGTTTTAGGCAGTTGTTTAGACCCCCTGAGAGAATTACTTGTTTTACATCTTTTGTTGGTTCAATTTTTTTAATTATTTCTGTCAGGTGATATAGTTGCGCCCCTGGGAAGCTGTCCACCTGAACATTTTCATCCTCAAACGGTGGAATCCTGGACAGGTTGGAATCTCCTATGATTATTATTGGTTTTTCTATTTTGATTTTCCAGTCTCTAACTTTTCGGTCTGTATTGATGTGTCGTTTTGGTTCTCTGCGAGGGGACCCACCACATAGTGTAGCCGGAGCTGGGGAGGCAGAATAAGAGGACTCAGAATGGGTATTTTTCGTGTCATTATGACTTTCCGAAATGTTACCCTTCATCATTTGAGGTCCTCCCAGTGTCATACCATCCCGGTCGGGTGTTTTGTTATGTGGTGGGATCCCCTTTAACCTTTGTTCGTTTCCTGTAGGGGCAGAGGAAGAGGGAGAGAGTGAGGCAGGTAAAAGGTCGTCGTCAATTAAAACAGCGGTGTTACTGATATATGAATTGTGTTTTTGCTGATGTAATAGTGGGGGTGAGTTCTGGTTGGAAGATAGAGGTATTTCTGGTTGATTATTTTTCAGAGGGGTTGGTTCAATGGTTGCGTTAACTAAGCGGGTGTGAAGATGAGAGGGTGTGGAAGTAGAGCGGAGGGAGGGGGTGGGCGGGAATTTAGGGTTAGAGGAGAAAGAGGGGGAGGGTTTAGTGGTGGTAGGGGAGGAGTTAGGGTTAGGGGTAAGAGGGGAGGGGGGTTTTAGAGCAAGTAGGGGGGAGGTTAGGGTTAGAGGGGAGAGGAGGGAGGGGGGATGTAGGATGGGTAGGAGAGAGGTTAGGGTTAGGAGAGGGGGGGGAGGGTTTAAGGTTAGGGTGAGGGGGGGTGAGGTCCAGGGTACCCGCAGGGGGGGGCAGGGAAGGGAAGTCTGTTTCGTTTATAGAGATTCCGGGGTCCTCGGGGGAGTCTGGGAAATCCCTCATGCTGAGTATCATTGATTTCCAGGATGTTATGGAGGATTGTGTTAATCTGCGACCGTACCTGTTTTTTGCCCATTTTAAAGCTTTTTCCATTGCCTGTGGTTGAAAGGTTGAGAGTATTGCCAGATTGGTTGAAATGACTTCATCGTAGTGCTGCCCCAGGATTGCCATGTTATTGCTCATCCATAAGTCCGTATTTATTTTAATTTTTTCGTAAGTGGTCCGGTTTGGTGCTGCTGGTTTAATGAATGCTGTTAGTTTGGATACTTTTTTTCTCATCCCTACGGGAAATGAGTCTGTCGTAATTGAGTGAGTGATGATTTCAGAGTGATGAATTGCCTGCAGGATTTTAAAATAAGTTTTGGTTTGGTCCGGTTTTATTTCTGTGGGAGGGTGCTCACCATTTTGTGTTTTAAAAGCACGTGGAGAACGAGACGGAGGAGATGGTGGAGAGGAATTGTTGTTTTCCCCTAAAGTGCTTAAAACTTGGAATTTGTTGTTCCAATTGCCTCTCATCATGGTTGTAGGGAATCCTTCGTTAAAAACCTGCTTCAATAAAAACCACAATAGAGATAGGTTAAAAACAAGAAAAGAATTCAAGAGATTAAAAAAATAATTAAAAAAATGTAAAATAAAAAATAAAAAAAACAATAAAATAAAGCTAAAATGTTAAAATGGTGAAATAAAAGGATTAAAACAATTTAACCCTTTAGTATAAAACAAATGTAAAAACCATGTAAACTTTCACAGAGTTTCTAAGAAATGCTTCTACTAGAAAAGACTAAAAAGAGGGGGGAAGGGGAATCATAAAACAGTACTTAAAATTCCATATTTATATTCTCTTAATTAAAAACGATCCTTTGTGGTCACTTACGGTCGGGAGGGGTTAATATAAGGCTTTAGGCCACCGACCGGGTGAAGCTCCGTGTGTGGGAAAAAAGAAAAAGGTCAATGTCTGCTCCTGCTTGGTTCCAGCCCGCTGTGGGAAATTTTGGTTAAAACAGTACAAGTAGATGATGTTTGTTGAGGTTTCTTCAATCCGGAGTTTTACTGTTTTTTTGTTCCAGGTGTGGGATGTGAGGTGAGGGGTGTCGGTAGTCTTCAGTGTGCGCACACTCTTTCTTTATCAGCCGCTCACTCACCTTCCTGCAGTTCCCGTGGTCCTCATTTGTAGAGCTGTAGTTTGGAAGCCTTGAGCTAGGGGCAGAAAACCTTTTCAAATCCCAGAGGAGACACTGGGTTGTTAAAAATCGTTTAAAATAGTTTAAAAAAACTTTGAGATAAAAAGGAATAAAAAGGTGACTGTTTTTAGGGACTCGACGTTTCGCTCGGTTGAGCTTCTTCAGGAGTCAAGAGGGTTAGGGTTGGGGTTAGGGTTAGGTATGGGGAGGGTTGGGGAGGGGGGGAGGAAAGGATACAGACCCTGGTTAGGGTAGGGGGAGGTAGGGTTAGGGTTAGGGTTGGGGTTGGGTTAGAGTTAGAGTTAGAGTTAGAGTTAGAGTTAGAGATGGGGAAATGGAAAAAATTCAGGGAGGGGTGAGGTAGAGGAGGAGAGAGGGAGAGAGGGGAGGGAGAGAGGGGAGGAAGAGACGGGGGGAGAGAAGGAAGAAGGGGGGAGGGAGAAAGATTGTGTAGGAGCAGCCCGTGGCTCACTCCCCCAAGGGGAGGCGGATCCATTCAATATTTTTCATTTAATCCCAAAGGATCAATGGTCTTTAGTGAATGGATCCACCTCCTTTCCGCCGCCCGTCTCTGCGTCACCGTCCAGTTCCTGTTGCTTTCGAGGCCCACACTTTGTAAATTGTGTGGGCCATGCGGTTTGAAATTGGTAATGGCACTAATGTTTTATATACACCTGTTCATCAAATAAATGTGCTGTTTGATTCTTAAAATCAGTTCGTTCCCAGTCTCCCCCACATAGAGTTTGTGGCAGGCCCTGCATCTTATTGCATATATTACATTTTGTGTATCAGGTTTGGGGGCCTGCCACAG
This sequence comes from Centropristis striata, assembly GCF_030273125.1. NCBI lineage: Eukaryota > Metazoa > Chordata > Actinopteri > Perciformes > Serranidae > Centropristis > Centropristis striata. The sequence goes on from NW_026739042.1 coordinate 608,884, forward strand.
TTTGAGGCCATTCCTGGAATGTGGGTTAAAAATGTAGGGGAGACGGATAAAACCAATTTCTGAGCCTCGAAGCGCTTCCTTCTTGCCTGCGTCCCTATTTAAATTTGTGTGGACTAACAGGTCTTTTAGATTTTTGTTTTTTTGAAAGGCGGAGATCATGCGGCACTCTCTCAGCACGTCATGATGCTCCCCCGCCCCCTGGAGATTACCCCTGATCTCCGTTAAAAAAGGTTTTACGTTTTTGGAGTAGGTAATCACCAGGGGAACGAGGGACACATCAGACGGCGTGAGGTTGTTGTTGTTGCTGTTGTTGTTATTAAAAGTGCTGCTGCCGTTGTGTTGGTGGCTTGTCCATGGTTGGTTGTAGGTGTTCCTGGGTGGCTTGTAGGGTTCCGGTGGTGAGTCTGTCTCCGTAGCGCTTTCTGGCCCAACCGGTGGCTATTTGGAAGGCTATTGGGTTGTAGGTGGAGGTGTCTATGGCTGCTATGGTGTTACTGTAGTGTTGTGATAAGATGGAGATGGTGTTCTGCATCCATAGTGTGGTATTGTTGTGTATTTTGGTGCGAGTTTCTGGGGTGGGTGTGGAGGGTTTGATGAAATCAGTGAGCCGGGTGACTTGACGTAACATGCCAGGTGGGAATTTGCCAGTGACTAAAGCTGTGTCCATAATCTGTTTGTGGTGTGTGGCTTGTATGAATTTGAAATAGAGCTTGCTTGCTTCTCGGGTTTCTGGATCTGGAGCCTGATTAAGTACCGGTATCGATGTGTGTTGCTGTTGTGCAGTGAAACTAGTGGGCCTATTTGTGACAGGTTGTGTGATTAGGGACATGAGTGGTTGTGGTGTGGTGGAGTTACGTGTATGTCTATGTGTGGTTGTAGGTGTGTGTGTGTGTGGATGAGTGTGTGGAGGGGGAGCCATCTTGGGCTCCGCTCCTGTGTGCAGCAGGGACTCTGAAATAGTTAAACATTAAACAATTTTAGGAAAGGAATGGAGGGCTCTTACCTTATAGGTGGATGAGGTGGGGGCCAAGAGTAGGATGGTGGTTGCTGTAGGTGGTGGTAGTAGCGACCCGATGGCCTCCTCTGGAGGTGGTGAAGATGGAGGCCGGAAGTGGTTTTTTATTGCTGGTTTTGGGTGGGGAATGAACCCTGGTCTCCTGGGTGGAAGTCCGGGTGTAGATAGTGGACGCCACGAATGTGGCTTGTAGATGGCAGACAGTGCTAGTGGGATAATCCTCTTGGAAGTTGTTAGTGGCAGGCAGTTCAGGTAACAAGAGTCTGTAGTGTATGGGCTGGCAGAGCCCTCCACCAGTGATTTAAAACCAATTCTTTATTAGTATTCCGTTTAAAACCAGTGCAATTTAAAAAAAAAAATGGCCAATTGAGATAAAACCTCCAATAAGAGGATTTAAGACAAAAGGTTAAAAGAGTAATACACAAAGGAGCGGGGTCCCGACATTTCGCAAGCTGTGTTGCTTCCTCAGGGTTAGGGTTGGGGTTAGGGTTGGGTTAGGGTTGGGGGTAGGGTTAGGGTTAGGGTTGGGATTAGGGTTGGAGTAGTAGTAGTAGTAATCGTTTTTTTTTAAAAAAGATGGAGGCTGGAGGTCCGGGCGGGGGTTGAGGGAGCGATTAAACAACTCCGTGAGTAAGATCAATGAAGGATGAAAATTAAAATAAATAAATAAAAGTGGAGTTTATTAAGAGCTGCTCCGATTATTTCCTCGGAGGAGATTTAAAAGGTATAAGATGTATAAAAGTGGAGTAAAATCACAATTCAAGAACCATGTAAAATAATATATAAAAAAAGAATAAAAAGAATAAAATAATAATAATTAGGATAAGTATAAAAAAGATTAGGGTTAAGGTTAGGGTTAGGTTCAGCTAGGGTTAGGGTTACGTTCAGCTAGGGTTAGGGTTAGGGTTTTGAAGCAGCATGAACTCTTTTTTTTTTTGGGCTGGAGCCGGTTCTTTGGGCACCAGCTCTGGTCTAAAAGTAGTACAGGTAAATAACAGCAGCCGGTCACACCCACCAAGAGCTGACATGGTGAAATACTTTTTTTTCCCTTTTGGATGCATAAAAATAAACCTAGTTGAATATGAATCAAAAATGTATTTATGTATCCGGTGGAGGCTACTCTGCGTTGTGTGATTTGACGAGGCTTAGACCAGATATCTTTTTGGAGGGGATCTCCGTTTATTCTGACAGATACAGTAAAGAAATTGTTCTCATTGGGCCGATACAAACAGAGTTCCGTTTGGAGTTTGGGAGAAAAAACATCTTCAGCTATTACTTAAGAGTTTTCTACACATTTTAAACTTGACAGAAGAAGAGTTTTTAAATCTCTGCCGTAAAGTTACCAAAACTATTTTGAAGAAATTTGTAACTTATGATAAAATGCCCTTAAGAAACTCATCCCTTTAACTTGTGCAGTTCAAGTTACCAAAGAGTTAAAATATCAAATGTGAAATTCTTCCAACATGGCGGCACGCTGTCCAAGAAGACATTCTTGGACAAAGTATACAGTTTACATACAATTCTTAATATCACAAGTGTTATTTAAACATCTTTACGTTCTTTTACTTGATTTCCTGTATTTGTGAGACACATAGAGGCTCGCATACAGGAAACATGCTCCGACACGTCACAATAAAAGTCCTTTAAACAATGAAAACATCAGCTAACAAGCAGGAACAAACACTTTCTCTGCTCTCAACCACCAGAAACTAAAAATCCACTTCAAACACTAGGTAAAAATCAAGTTTATAAGTTTGACATGTAGCATGCAAACAAAACATCCTGATCTTTTCATGCTATATAGGGTATTTCTGTTTATAAATGGCTGCAGTGAAATTAAGAAACAAATATATATGGAAAGAACAGACAGTAACTTAAAGCTGGAAACCTCATCCTGTAAACTCAGTAATCAGGATTTAAGTGCAGTGAAAGATTCCTCCCAGACTGAATCCAGATCAGAAACATTGAGGTTGTTAAGGATGTTTCTTAAGTTCCTCTGACATGAGCTGAGCAGAGCTCGTAACCTCAGTGCTCTTAACCTGTTCAGGTCAAAAATTTGACCAACACAGTGAGAACAGTTGCAACGACATTAAAGGGTCCCTACACATTAAAGATTTTTATGCCAGAATCTGAGGTTGTGCAGTGTATGGAACACAGAGACTGGTCCACAGAGAGACAGAGAGGGACATCTTTCCTTCAGGCTCATTTGTAAGTGGGTATAAACTTTATTCAATAATATAATGTAAAATAAGGTTTCTGTAAATGGTACATGTAAATATAAAAAATAAAGATTAATTCAGTTCATGCATGAAATGTAAAAAAATGTTGTTAAAAGGTAAATACAAAGGTATAAATACAATGTAACAATACAATGTAAAATAATATGTCTATAAAAGGTAAATCTTAAAATCTAAATCTAAAAATAAATTCAATTCATGAATAAAATATAATAAAAGGAAGTGCAATACAAACCTTGACCAGCAGGGGCAAATTCACTCTGCAATGTCTCTGTGCAGCAATGATGTAGAAAATGATGTCCACTCAAGGTCTTCCTGTGGAATAATGCAGGTGCAATGCAGAATTTGTCCAGCAGAGGGCAGAACTCACCTTAGAAAAATCCCTATTTAACGCATTACAATCTCTAAACTCAATAAAAGAAATAATTAAATAGAAATCAAATATAAAATCAAATACATTATCAAATATGGTGAATAATTATAAATATAATTAATAAAAACAAAAATAATATAAAATAAATAGAATATAATTAATTATTAAATGATGGTAAATAAATCTAGTACAACAAAATAACCCAATTGGCTTGAGACACACACCAAGGTTTGATCAACCTTGGCTGGGCCTCTCCTCAGGTGAGGGTGTCTAGTGATAAATGGCCGAAACACCCTGTGATCCTGGGGTCCACTACTGAGGATGTGTCTTACAATCTGGACTTAGTCCACATAGAAGCTTTATTGAAAAACAGATGAGAGCTCATCCCAATACAGGAATAATACTGTAAGAAACAAAACAGAATAAACGTCCACATGTGACTTCATACAAAAAAATATTCCACATCCTAATACAACAGAAATGTGATGTACAAACCAGATTATACCTCCACCAAGTCAAAAAGACAGAAAAGATAACAAAAGAAGAAAAATACTCAAAACAGAATACACGTCCACATGTGACCTCATAGAAAAAAAGATTCCACTGAAATGTGATGAACAAACCAGACTATACCTCCACCAAGTCAAAAAGACAGAAAAGAAGAAACATCAAGACCAACCTTTTCCAAAAAAGCCTCAGCAAGTAGAATGATAAATGGACAAAAATAGACTAATTCTAATTCCAGTTTAAAGGGGGTAGTAGGCAATTAGAGCTGCGGACGACGTGGGACGGCCAGTCCACTTTAACTGCCCAGTCGTCGGACGATGCAGGGGGAGTCATCGAGATAACTTCAAATACCTAACCCTAGCCCTAACCCTCGAGGGACGCATTCATCCCTATAACCTAACCCGAACCCAAACCCTAAAATAGAGCAAAATTGTTCACAAACTTCTTGTTATAAACATTACAGTGCTTTGGACAACAACGTGACATGAGAAGTAGAAACAGATTACATTCTGCTTTCTTCTTTACATTTCATCCTCTGGAAGCTCTTTTTCACATTTTTTCAACTCACATGATAGTTTGTGACTTTCCCTCTCTGTGTGAGTAATAATGTTTGTCAGCTCCAACAGAAGCTGAAGGACCAGGGGCATTAATTTGCATTGTATCGAAATCCGTGTCAGTATCACGGAAATTTGAGTGATTCCGTGGCTATTCCACGGATTTTGAGTTAAGATAATCCGAGGCTATTTCACAGATTCCTGAGAGACCAGGTTGGGTGGATAGTAAGAGCACAAATTGAGATTATGTTTTGGTGTTAAAACTACTAGTAGTATTGACAAGGGGGAATGCTTTAGTTTAATTTTATATTTACATTTTTTTTAAATGATTGAGTTATCATTAACTATTAATTCATTATACGTTGGGTATTTGTTTTGTTATATTTCTTAAAACTGTAATGGTAGAAATATTGATAGTAAATTAATTTCAACAGGAGGGCCTGAAACTACTGACAGCCCACAGAAGCAGGCGAGACACTACAAGGTTCTGCAGGAGCTATAAATCCAGGCCCAGACCCAACAAGAAGGATGCTGCCCAGCTCTTGGACCTTGAATACCGAGCAAGACGGGCTTACATTGATGTTATGAAAGAGCAGGACAGACCTACCAGAGTCAAAGTTCTTCAAGCACATCCCTGCTTCAGAGGAGTGGATCGTGTAATTAAATCAAATCAATTTAAGTTTATGTTTGATAAGATCGTAGTAGTAAGACATTAGTTTACACATTGATATTTTATTTTTCAAAGATATTCTTCTACCTGTTGTTCTGTGGCAGATAATGGATGAACTGCAGAGGATCCTCAATCAAGGTAACTCTCACTTCATACCTGAGCTGAAGAACCGCTGGGGGACCTTTTGTGAGAGGGCCCAGTTTTATGGAGTTTTCAAAAAAGTCATGAGACCGCCGTTGTCAAATAAAGGTGATTACAGACCTGACTGCTGACCATGTTTGTGTAATGTTTTTTGTCTTATTTTTTAAATAACTGACTGCAGTAAATAAAATCATACTGCTTTGTTGTTCACAGTAAAGCAAACCATCGCCATGATCAAGGCTTTGCCGGACATGTTTCCATCACCTGTTGCTCCACCCAAGAAGTTAGCACATGCAAGTGAGAGGATGCTTCACATCCTTGAGGTAAGATATTCATGCATCTATGACGGTATACAGTTTTTTCTGTGTTCCACGACTTGATCATAGTCCTTCAATAGTGAATTGTTTTGTGATTGTTTTTCTTATTGTGTGTCAGTCTGCAGAAGACCCCAACTCCTTCCTCCCAGCAGGACCACTCCTCAGCCCTGTCATCATTGTGTGCTAGACCAACTGCATCCTGGCCATTGGCACCAAGCCTGTGCTCATCTTTCCAAAAGAGGACATCGCTGACAGCGTAATGGACATAAGGGCATGCTACTACACTTTTCACCTCACCTGGCTGAAATGCATAGCCACACTCCTGTCTGTCCTGCAGACAGAGGTACTGATGGACACCATACACCAAAGAGATATGACGTCCATCACTGAGTAGTGCATGAATATTAAAGTTGATGCCCGGTTCCATTATTGTTTGCCTTGGGTGATACAGTTTGTTGAGGTCTCACAAGAATATGGCACTGTATCAGATGTTTACATATTATGTATATTATTATACAGTTTACCTTTCAGTTTAGGCTCCTCCCACACTCACACCACCTCATATCATGCTACACACACACATACATACTCTGCTGTGCACTAATGTTGCCTGTTCTCACCTGTCCAGCTGATATGTAGCTGCATGCACACTACTTTGTGTGTGTGTGTATTCAAATATGTATCTGTGTGAGTATGACTGTATTACAAGTCTCACTTTCACCTTTTAACCCTGAAGGATGTTTTGTTGTGCTCATGTGCATGTTAAATATAATAAAGAAGCATTTCATGGAAGTCTGCTTCATTTCCTGTTCTAGTACTGTCAGGATCACTGATTATTGCCTTATTTCAAGAATTTTAAGAAAAATGTTCTGTATACAAAAAATATTTGTAGCTATATCAAGAAAAGTTCACTAGTTTTTAGTGTGACTTTGCTGGTTTCAAGAAATATAATGCCTATGCATATCATTATGTCAAGATGATGGCTCCAGCATTTACTTAATTCAAGAATATTTTTCAACATATTAAGAAAGTAGGTCACGTGTATTTCATTAGAATCAAGAAAAATTCACTTGTTATTAGTCAAAATACACTAATTCTAAGGTATTTGTGGTTAATTAAGATAAGATATTTTTACTTGTTTTGAAAAGTCTTGACAAGACAAATTTTCTTGTTCCATTGGCAGATAATTTTGTTTTGTTTTTAAGCAAAATACACCTATTTTTTGTCCTTTTTTCCCTTGTTTTTGAGAGGTGGCTTTTTGCAGTGAATGATGGCAGCGTAGAAGTGCACCATCATCCTCTTTGGCAGGTTGAATTTCATCAACTGCTGCAGGAAGAACATCCTCTGTTGTGTTTCTTTGTTCTGGCTGATGATGGAGCCCAGGAAGCAGAATGACTCCACAGTGGTGACTGGGGAGTCCCACAGGGTAATGGGGGCAGGTGAGGCTGGGCTCTTCCTCAACTCCACCATCATCTCCACTGTCTTTAGAGCACGGAGCTCCAAGTGGTTCTCACTGCACCAGGTCACCAGATGGTGGATCTCCACCTGTAGGCCCACTCATCCCCACCACAGATGAGGTTGATGGTTTGGTAAAAGGAATATGTGGATATTGTAAGTTGTAGTTAAGATAAGATAAGATAAGATAAAACTTTATTTATCCCTTGGGATTGCTCCCTCAGGGAAATTGAGTTTCCAGCAGCAGAGTTAAAAAGCACACATAAGAGAAAGAGAAAAAGAAAAAAAGAACAATTTATATACACTAAATAAATAAATATGATATTGTTATTGTTATTGTTATTGTTACTGTTACTGCTCCTTCCTGTCCTCAGTCCTCTATCTTCCTGTTACTCCTCCTCCCCCAGCTTGAGGAGTTGTAAAGTCTGATGGCCTGGGGGACAAAGGAGTTTTTTAGTCTATTGGTCCTGCATTTAGGAAGGAGCAGTCTTTGACTGAACAGGCTCCTCTGGTTGCTGATGACGGTGTGCAGAGGGTGGCTGGCATCATCTATAATGCCCAGCAGTTTGTCCAAAGTTCTCTTCTCTGCCACCGTCACCAGAGAGTCCAGTAAAATGGTCCAGTAGTTTAGTTCTTCTATGGTAAGTATGGAGGTCCCTACGCAGCTCCAGCGGGTCCGGGGGACCGGGCGTCGGAATAAACGTAAGACCCTTTTCGAGGAGCTCCCCCTGTTCCTTTGTCAGTTTAAAATTTGAACATAAAACCATTACGTTTGTTGTATGGGGGGTAGGCTGTGGTCCCTTTTCCCCCATTACAAGTTTAATTGATCAGTCCAGGTGGTTAAAATTGCTTTTGCTGTTGTTTCTGTCCAGTGGATATTGTCATTACCTACTTTAAAATAGAGGGGATTTAGTTCATTTAAAAAGTTGTATTTGTTGCTTATGGTTTTATTTAATTCCTGTATGAGTATTTTTTGGTTGTTGGGGAGTCTGTCTGAGTAGTTTATTAACGGGAGGTAGATGGTGGCATTTGGAAAAAATGTTTTTGCTTCTTTTACTAATATTTGTAATTGTTTATTGCTTGTTGTTATCTTGAGTTGTTTTAGGCAGTTGTTTAGACCCCCTGAGAGAATTACTTGTTTTACACCTTTTGTTGGTTCAATTTTTTAAATTATTTCTGTCAGGTGATATAGTTGCGCCCCTGGGAAGCTGTCCACCTGAACATTTTCATCCTCAAACGGTGGAATCCTGGACAGATTTGAGTCTCCTATGATTATTATGGGTTTTTCTATTTTGATTTTCCAGTTTCTAACTTTTCGGTCTGTATTGATATGTCGTTTCGGTTCCCTGCGAGGAGATCCACCACATAGTGTAGCCGGAGCTGGGGAGGCAGAATAAGAGGACTCAGAATGGGTATTTTTCGTGTCATTATGCACCAGGTCACCAGATGGTGGATCTCCACCTGTAGGCCCACTCATCCCCACCACAGATGAGTCCAATGAGGGTGGTGTCGTCCACCAACAAGGAGCTTGATGGACTGGTGAGTGGAGGTGCAGCTGTTGGTGTAGAGGGAGAAGAGCAGAGGAGAAAGAAGGCAGCCTTGAGGGGATCCAGTGCTGATGGTCCAGGAATCACAGACAAGTTTCCCGAGCCTCACATACCTCCTGTCAGACAGGAAGTCTGGGATCCACCTGCAGGTGTGTGTGTGTGTGTGTGTGTGTGTGTGAGCTGAGGTGCTGGAGCTGGTGGAGGGTGTTGTGGGGGAAGGTGTCAGGTCTGTCCCATGTTTCAGAGTGCTGGGTTTATCTTCTCAGCCTTCCTAAACGTCTCCTTTGACTCTTTACAGCTGTTCCTGTCTCCACTCCTGAATGCTTCCTCCTGTTCCAACTGTAACTGTGTGAGTGTGGCTGTGATCCAGGGTTTGGGATGTTTTCAGCTCTACCAACAGTCTGGATGAGGTCACATCAGACATCCAGCAGGGAGAGTTATAACGTCCCAGTCAGTCCAGTCCCAACATGCCTGAAGACCCTCCACAGCCTCGTGCTCCACTCCTCTGATGTCCTCACAACAGGCTGACAGAGCTTTATTCTGCCTGTATGCAGGAATCAGGTGGACCATGTGGTGGTCAGAGTGTCCCGAGTGGGAACGGCATGATGGGCACCGTGACTGTAGTGTTACAGGGATCCAGAATATCCCCCTCTCTGGTTTGGACATGTATAAGCTGCTTGTATTTGGGTATTTCTTGGTGGAGGTTTCCTTTGTTAAAGTCACCGAGGACAACCATTAAGGAGTCTGGGTGTTTCCGCTCCACACAGTTTCTGGTGGGCGAGCACGTTGGCCTGTGGTGGGATGTAAAACACCGACCAGAATGAATGAAGCAAACTCACGGGGAGGAGAAGGGTTTACACTTCATGAAAATAATTTCAGAACAGGAGAAAAGTGCTGCTGGATCACAATATCACAATATTTTACAATAAGACGATTAATTTAATGATGACTGGGTCAGAAGTATCTCAATGGGACTTTCCTGGCTAATAAAAGGATAAATTAATAAAAAATCTAATTTCTTTTGGTTGTTAAAATGATTATTAGTGGAATCAAACACAACCTGTGTTTCAAGATGTAAACTGAATGTTGAATGTCGTCCTCACTTCACCTCTCTGACTCACTTCAGTCCACAAAAAGTTTGTCTGTGTACAGAAACTTCACCTGGACGCTGTTATCATTATGTCACATTTGCATTGAGTTTGGTTTGGAAATACACCGAATAACATGTAGCAGTACAGGTGTGTGTGTGTGTGTGTGTGTGTGTGTGTGTGCATGTGTGTGTTGTGTGCGTGTGTGTGTGTGTGTGTGTCTCTGTCTGTCTGTGTCTGAGCAGAAACAGAATCAAAATGTGTGAATATAAATGACAGTAACAAGTAGCAGTGTGAGGTAAAAATGAAAAGCAGACAGATCCAGATGATATCAGAAAGCTGTGGTGAGTAGAGCAATGATTGGTGCTGACTACGGTGTGGTGAGTAGAGCAATGATCGGTGCTGACTACGGTGTGGTGAGTAGAGCAATGATTGGTGCTGACTACGGTGTGGTGGTGATGTGAAGAGAAGCTTCAACAGGATCAGGTGCAGCAGCTGTTGTAGAGTCTGACAGAGCTGTGAAAGCTCTCCTTCTTCCACCGGGGCTGTAACAGTGTGCTGCTGAAGGAGCTCCTCAGGGAGCCCACAGTGTCATGTAGGCTGAGAGGTGGTGTCCATGATGGATGTCAGCTCCACTAACATCCTCCTCTCAGCCACCTCCTCTATGGAGTCCAGGGGACAGTCCAGGACAGAGCTGGCTCTCCTCATCACTTTATCTGGTCTCTTTCTGTCCCTACTGCCCCCTCTCCAGCAGACCACAGCACAGAGGACGGCTGAAGCCACCACACAGTCCTCAAAGTCCTGAGGAGGTCCCTGCACACTCTGAAGGACTTCAGTCTCCTCAGCAGGTGGAGGAGACTCTGGCCCTCCTGTAGAGAGTCCACTCCACTTTATAGTTGAGGTGAACACCAGGAATGTGTGGTTCTCCACCAGCTCCATGTCTGGTCCCTGGATGTTTTCCTCCTCAACTTACTGATCATCTCCTTTGTCAGCTGGTGTTTAGCTGAAGCTGCTTGAGCTCAAACCAGCTGACAAAGTCCTGATGACGTCCTGTATTACACTTCATGTGTGTGTCCATCTGTGTTTGTTGTATTTCTGTCTGTGTGTGTGTGTGTGTGTGTGTGTGTGTGTGTCTGTGTGTGTGTGTGTGTGTGTCCGTCTGTGTTTGTTGTATTTCTGTGTGTGTGTGTGTGTGTGTGTGTGTGTGTGTCTGTGTGTGTGTGTGTGTGTGTCCGTCTGTGTTTGTTGTATTTCTGTGTGTGTGTGTGTGTGTGTGTGTGTGTCTGTGTGTGTGTGTGTGTGTGTCCGTCTGTGTTTGTTGTATTTCTGTCTGTGTGTGTGTGTGTGTGTGTGTGTGTGTGTGTGTCTGTGTGTGTGTGTGTGTGTGTCCGTCTGTGTTTGTTGTATTTCTGTGTGTGTGTGTGTGTGTGTGTGTGTGTGTGTGTATCTGTGTGTGTGTCCGTCTGTGTTTGTTGTATTTCTGTGTGTGTGTGTGTGTGTGAGTGTGTCCGTCTGTGTTTATTTCTGTGTGTGTGTGTGTGTTGAGTGTGTCCGTCTGTGTTTGTTGTATTTCTGTGTGTGTGTGTGTGTGTGTGTGTGTCCGTCTGCGTTTGTTGTATTTCTGTGTGTGTGTGTGTGTGTGTGTGTGTGTGTGTGTGTGTGTATCTGTGTGTGTGTCCGTCTGTGTTTGTTGTATTTCTGTGTGTGTGTGTGTGTGTGTGTGAGTGTGTCCGTCTGTGTTTGTTGTATTTCTGTGTGTGTGTGTGTGTGTGTGTGTGTGAAACACACACTCACACACGCTCTTAAAGCGTGGTGGTGGGCCCAAGCTTGGTTTGGGGCCTAGCCGGCCTTCCCTTAGAGCTGGAGAGAGAGGGAGATGGTCTGGTCTACCTCCTGGGAGATCAGACCAGGACAGCAGACAGGCTGACCCTCTGAGGGGTCGAGGAGAAGAGAGAGAAGAACTGGCTGCAGGAGACTTTTGTCTCTACCTGGGAGTTGTATTTCCTGTTAGAATTAGCCAATGAGACGCTTTTAGGTATGCAGAAACCTGTAGGGGTGGGGGTCGTCTGTCTTCGTTTGGAAGGGGACAAAGAAAGACCTCCATTTTGAAGCATGGAATGAAGAAGTTGCTCCCACAATTCATAATGCATTCAGTCCATAAATCCAAATGAAACTTGTGGAATAGCTGTGACCCCTCCAATAGTATCATAACATTACTAGTGTTAATTGTTATAAATCTCTGAAGAATCTCATCATAGTGTACACACACCGACAGTAGCCCCCGTGGCCCTTTCAGAATTTCCCCAAAGGAAATTTTCTAGTTATTGCTGTTGTTGATAATAGTTAACTTGCCTGCATTAATAATGCTTTAATATAATCCATAGCATTAATGCATAAAATAAGTTTAATCTTGTGTGCAATATTGCTCTGTTATGGCCAGTACTTTTCTACTTCTCCTTTCTAACAGTTGTATGATTGACTATGTGCACTGAAGAGCAAAACAAGTCACGTATCTTTTGTGTAAGTTACAGAAACAGCAGACCACAAGATGGAAAGGAAGTGGGTAACATCTAGAATAGTTATCAGTGTGAAAACACAATAACTGCCTGCATTGTGTGTGTGAGAAAGAGGAGGTGTTCACGTGTTGAGTGCATGAGAGCTGCAAGCAAGATGTGTGGCTGTGTTCCTAAAGGTGAAGAGGCCAGAGGATACTGAGAAGGACCAATGAAGAGAAGACAACACCTTAAGCTGCACAACAAGAGATTGAGGCGAGCACTCCACACACTGAGCAGTAACAGCTAGCAGCTATTAAGGTTTACACCGCTGACGAAGAAAATCTGTATATTGATTTTAATAGTGCAGTTAGAAGCGAGAGGCCTCAGTACAAGACCTCGTTCGGGTTTCATGCACTTCACTTTTACCTGACCAGCACCATTCAAGCTCTGCCTCACAAGTGTCTCACTGTCTACCGGAGAACCAACGTCTACTTTCACCAAAATGTTGTCAACAAAGAGATTCACTTCGGATCTTTCACTTCAACCTCACTATATACCAGCCTCACAGGATTTGGAGACAAGTCATGTTTTGAGATCGTCACGTGCATGGGAGCAGACATCTCCAAATATTCTACATATTCGTTTGAAAGAGAAGTGCTGATTCCTCCTTACGAGGTCTTTAAAGTCGTCGGGATAAAGAAGAGACCTCAGCAGCCGGATCTTAAATGTGAGGTCGTCTACACACTGAAGAGTACAGAGAAGTCTGTTTCCAATCTGAATTTTTTTAAATAAGCACTCTCACGTTTTACATACAGTTAACATGCAAGAAAACATTTAGGATGCATCATTTTAAGTTCAGCAAATTATCTTTAATCAATATTTTTGTGAAAATGGATTTGTTGATAATTCAGCAATGTCAAATTGAATTTAAAGGTTCTCGATAGAAAATGCAAAAAAATTTGAGATAATAAATAAACACCCTTGTCTTTCTCAAGTTGTTTTTGCCAGCTGCGCCTGTGTATGCATGGTCTTAAACTTAGCAACACAACGTTGTCGCCAGTGAATTTTTGAGTGTCCTTGGTGAACTTTTTGACGGCCAAAAGAAGTCGATTTTTTTTTTATAGCTGTTGGGACAAATATCTTAACTTAACTTTGTTTCTACACACCCCATGGTATGTTGAGGTGTGATTCAACGCTGCTTGAAGCTTTCATTTTCACATGAAACTGCTCACCACAAGTTTCCAGAGAAGGCAGACATCTCTACTCATCTCACACAAATATAATCCAGACTGATAAACAGCACCACAGGTAAGAGGAAAAATATGTATTTTTAATTTGTGGGTTTTAATTTCAGGTCTTATGTTTATTTGTGGCCATTTTCATTGTTTTTGCATTCATTTTGTGTGTATTTTTACTCATTTTGACCCCTTTCTCTTTGATAACTCTTGTGAGTCTGTTTGTGTCTCTCTGCAGCTGTTCTGCTCCTCTTTTTAGTTGTTTTGTGTCTCTCTGAAGACTTATGTTTTTTTGTGGTCATTTTGTGTCTCCCTATGCTTACAGTTTGGGCCCCTGTGTTGGTGCATTCAGTAATATTCCGTCTATAGATCCAGTTACAGCTTTTCTGGACACAGAAGAGACTTTTTGGCTCTCCTCCCTCACTGGTGTGTTTTGCAGTATATGGTCACGTTTATCTGCTCAAACAGCCTCCTTAATATCATGGCACTAAAGAGCTGTCTTATTGAACCACCCACTTTTTCACTTCCTTAATTTCTGCCTATATAAGTTCACTGTAACCAGTTCATGTTATCCTTCTGTTCGACTCCACAGGTTTTCAGAGTATTTGATCTAACAGCTGTGTCTCCAGGGTTCTTGGTGGAAGATGATGAAGCTGGTGGTTTGGGCAGCAGTGCTGCTCACTCATGGAGTCTCTGCAGGAAAAGAAAAGGTAGAGTTTATACTGGATGGTTTGCTTCATTGTTACTGCTCTGCACTGATATCTGTAAGTAAGATAACCGTAAACCAAGGTAATGTGTTCTTAAATTGTCTGTTTTTTCTTTGAAGGACCCTGCTGGACTTGGAGCTGGAGCTGGAGCTCTGATTGGAGCTGTGGTTGGAGCTGTGGTTGGAGCTGTGGTTGGAGCTGTGGTCGGAGCTGGGGTTGGAGCTGGGATTGGATTTGAGGTTGGAGCAAAAAGTCCCCTTCCTCTGGACATGGCTCCAAACTCTGTACGAAGGCTGCAAAGAAAAAATGTCCCAGGAAGCACCAACATACCTGCAGAAAGAGAAGAACAAAAAAAGCAAATTCAAGGAGGCGTGGGATAAAATGATAGCTGCAAGCTGCTCTTTGCTCAGTTCTGGTGTACTTTCAGCCATTAAGGTTTACACTGCTAACGAAAATGGTCTGTATCGTGATTTAAATACTGCCGTTCGAAGCCAGGGCCCTCAGTACAAGACCTCGTTCGGGTTTCACGCATTTCACTTTTACCTGACCAGCGCCATTCAAGCTCTGTCTCACAAGTGTCTCACTGTCTACCGGAGAACCGGTAGCTACCATGTGCAAAATGTTGTCAATGAGGAGATTCGCTTCGGATCCTTCACTTCAGCCTCTGAGGATGACTACCCCATCGTTGATTACGGGAGTAAAACATGCTTTGAGATCGTCACCTGCAACGGAGCAGACATCTCTATGTATTCTTTGCATCCTGAAGAAAGAGAAGTGCTGATTCCTCCTTACGAGGTCTTTAAAGTCGTTGAGATAAAGAAGAGCTCTCAGAAGCTAAAGCTTCCATGTGAGTTCATCTACAGAGTGGAGAGCACAAAGAAGCCTGTTTCCAAGCTGAATTGTGCTCTTATTTCAAAATAAAGCACTCTCACGTTTTAGACACAGTTTACATGTAAGACAACATTTAGGATGCATCATTTTAAGTTCAGCAAATTATCTTTAATCAGTATTTATGTGAAAATGTATTCATTGCTGAATAATTCAGCAATGTCAAATTGACACAATTTTAAGGGTTAAATTTAATTCATTTTGCATTGTCATAGTGGATCTGTATTTAAATGTTTAAATGAATATAAACAATTTGTTGAGTTGTATACAATTAAAGTAACACAATATTTTATTGTGAACTATTTAAATTGGAATGTGTCCTACAAAGTTTCTGTATGAAAACAGTTTGAGAGAATAAATAAACACCCTCGTGTTTCTCAAGTTGCATCTTTGTTCAATGTTTTTACACTGACAGTATAAAACTCTTTAAACTGTCTGCATTAAACCCACTGCAACCACCAAGAACACACACACACGTCTCTGAACAGACAAAATAAATTTAGAACTGCAATAATTGTGTTCAAAGCAAGGGGGCAACATTGGAGAATGTTTTGTGACAGGGAGGAGGCTAGAATTTAAGAGGATCATTTTATTTTAAAACAAAGAAGAGTTTGTGTCTCTCAGGTTGTGGGTGGATATAGTGGAATAGGTTGAAACAAAGCACAGATATGAAGTGAGACACTTGTGAGGCAGAGCTTGAATGGCTTGAATTTGTGGTTGTTTTGTGTCACTCTGTGGTTGTTTCAACCGTTTACCTATCCCCTATGAGTCTGTTTGTGTCTTTGCATGTGTTTCGCATCTCTTTGGAGATGTTTTGTGTCTCTTTGTGCTCATTTTGTGTGTCTCTCTAGTTTCTTTGTGTCTATTTGTAAGCGTTTTGTTTATATTTTTAGTTGTATGGTCTTTTTGTGGTTGTTTTGCCTGTTTTACATATCCCCTGCGAGTCTGTTTGTGTCTTTGCAGCTGTTTCGCATTTTGTCTTTGTAGTTGTTTTGTGTCTTTTTTTTTGGTCATTTTGTGTATCTCTTTAGTTTCTTTGTGTCTATTTGCAGTCGTTTTGTTTCACTTTTATGTTGTTTTGAGTCTCTTTGTGGTTGTTTTGTGTCACTTAGTGGTTGTGTCAACCCTTTACATATCCCCTGCAAGTCTGTTTGTGTCTTTGCAACTGTTTTGCATCTTTTTGTAGTAATTGTGTGTGTCTTTCTATGATCTTTTGTTTCTTTGTGATTGTTTGTGTCGTTTTGGGGTTTCTTCGCCCCTTTCCATATCCTCTGTGAGTCTATTTGTGTCTTTGCAGATGTTTTGCGTCTCTTTTTAGTTGTTTTGTGTCTCTTTGTGGTCATTTTGTGTAACTTTGTAGTTTCTGTGTGTCTATTTGGAGTAGTTTTGTTTCACTTTTTTGTTCCTTTGAGTCTTTTTGTGTCTTGTTTTTAGTCTTTTTGTGGTTGTTTTGTGTCACTTTGTGGTTGTTTTGTCCCTTTTCATATGATTGATTGATTGATTTTATTTGACCATTCTTGATATAAAAAATATGAAACAGCAACCTGTGTCATACATAATATAAATAGATAAAAAATAGTCAGGGCAGTCATGACACAATAAAGCCCTAAGGCTTATTTCCATTGTGGTCCCTATAAGGCAGGAGACAGGGGCAAGTAGCAGCATATCATACATAAATCAAACAAGTATCATTCTTACATACATACATGCATCAATCATTCATAAGTCACATAAAAACATAAATTACAGTTTCAAATATACACGACAGATACAGATTGCCAACATTCTAAGATTGGTGTTTAAACCATTTTTTCAACTTTTGTTTAAAACTGCGTATGCTTCTGATTGATTTAAGTAACCAGGTAACCTGTTCCAAAGAATAGTTCCAGCATAAAGAAAGGACTTTTTACCCATGTTTGTCTTAACTCTAGGTGGTACAAAATCTGTTAAGCTTCCCCTAGTGGAATAGCGGTGAACTTCATTTACTCGATGTAAATAATTTTTAAAATAATTGGGTACATCCCCATAAGCACACCTGAGTACCATGCATAACTGCATCTGAGATACACGATCCTCCACCTTCAACCATCCCACCTTGTCAAAGTGGGATGATTCGAGGTGGGTTCTCATGGGGACATCCAAAATAAGTCTGATTAACTTGTTTTGTGAGGTCTGTAGCCTATGCTTCAAATTCATTGTGACATCATTATACCATGAGCCACATGCATAATCAAAATACGGCTGAATCAAGGCTCCTGCCAAAATGACCATTGTTTTTCTATCCAGAAATTTTGAAATTCTGGCCAGAAAACGGACCCTATGGTTTATTTTGGTGATTGCCTTCTATGCCTGACCTATGCCACTTAAGTTGCAGTCTAACACACATCCAAGGTAACTGATTCATTGGCTGTAATTTCAAGATCTCCAACTACGACTTTAAAACTGGAGGCTTTTTTCAATCTAATCTTTGACCCAAAAAGAATGGATTCTGTTTTTCCTACATGGAGTAATAACCTGTTGTCAGTCAACCATCTGCTAACATTTAGAAGTTCTGCGCTAAGTAATTGTTCAATGATGTTTTTATCCTCATGAGAAACTACGAGCTCAGAATCATCTGCATATAAAAAAAGATTAGATGAACAGACTGCCTTTAAATCATTAATATATAAAAGAAAGAGAAGTGGCCCTAAAACACTCCCTTGAGGAACACCACAGTCAATGCCAAGAGGTTGAGACATTGTACCCTCAATGTCCACCACTTGCATTCTATTCCCCAAATAGGAGCCCAACCATTTCACTGCTAATTCACTAAAACCCATAGCTTTCAACTTATACAGTGAAACACAGTGGTCAACTGTGTCAAATGCCTTCTGTAGGTCCAACATCACCATACCACAGAACTTCCCATTATCTACCTCTTTTTTAATAAAATCTGTTAAAAAGACTAAGCATGTATCAGTAGAGCATGAATTCCAGTGTGGTTTCCGGAAATCTCAAAGTATGTTTTGTGATGAAAGGTAATTATCAATTTGTTCAAACATGATTTTTTCAATTATCTTTGACAGACTACTGAGAATGGAGACCGGCCTATAATTGCCCGGGTCCTGTTTACTCCCTTTTTTATATAGAGGGATCACTCTGGCAATCTTGAGATCATTTGGAAACTGCCCTTGTTCTATGGACCTATTTACAATGTGAGTGATGGACGGGGTAATGATCTCAGCAGCATCCCTTAATAATCTGGATGGAATGGCATCTAATCCTGTGGCTTTAGAACCATCAAGCCTTTGGAGCTTCTCCAGAACCAGTGCCTCAGACACTTTTCCGAAAAAAGAAGCTCCTGGGCTGAACCCCTAACTGGGAGTAATAGTCCCGCACATGACCTTCCCCATATTGCCCAGTCTGGCCAGGTAGCTTTCCAACCAACTCTCTGGCAACAGATGAAAAATATTTATTAAAAGCCAGCCGCAACTATCCCCTTATCTGAAGTAATTGTATTGCCAAGATCTAGAGTGATGTTGGAGTTTTTGGTTTTCATCCTTTTACTATAATCAAGCTGCTTGAGGGACTTCCATAGCTTTCTTGAGACATTTCTATATTCTGCTATTTTCTCATTAAACTATGCCTTTTTAGTATTAACCACTAATCTGTTGACTTCATTTCTTGCCTTTTTATACTCAGCCCAACTTTGCTTATCCTTCTGTGCCCTGAATTTATCATATTTCCTATTTCTTGCCCGTATTGTCTCAAGGATTTCATCATTTACCCAAAGTTCTGTCCTCTGTTTTATTCTAATTTCTTTATATGGGGCTATATTATCAACCACTTCTAAAAATATGCGTTTAAATGAGTACCATGCTTCATTCACATCTTTACATTGCAATACATTAGACCAATCCATTTGTTTCAAAATTTCATTGAATGTTTCTTTGTTATACTTTTTCATCGACCGTATTCTAATTGAAGAATGACAATTAAGCACTGCTTTCTTGGACTTTCTAGTACAGAAAACAATAGAATGGTCACTCAAACCATAATTAATAACCCCGCTCTGTGTTATTCTAGACTTATCCGATACTAGGACAAGGTCAATCGTGGTTTGGGTGTTGGAACACACACTTGTAGGTTCATTAATCAGCTGTTTTAAACTAAACGAATGACAGAAATTCATCAATGCTTTATACACGGACACATCGTGTTTCTGAATATCAGTGTTAAAATCTCCCATCATAATAACTTCAGATTTCATCAAGTCCAACCTCTTTGTGCAAAGTTCGTCTAAAAGTTCATAAAACTGGGTTTGATCAGGCGGCCTGTAACAAGCACCGATTAGTGTGGGCTTACTCTTCGGTAGCAAAATATCCAGCCAGACCGCTTCAATCTGATCGCTATACAAGTCCGTTCTGTGATTAAAACCAATGTCCGCTCTCACATAAATGCGCACCCCTCCACCTCTGCGGTTTCGATCTCTCCTAACAATCAAATAGTTCTCTAATTCAATTTCAGCATCCTTAACAGAGTCATATCCCTTTGTGAGTGTGTCTTTGCAGCTGTTTTGCATCTCTCTGTAGTTATTGTGTGAGGTTTTTTGTGCTTTTCTATAATATTTTATTTCTTTTTGGTTGCTTTGCGTCTCTTTTGTTGTTGTTAATGTTTCTTTGTGGTACCTGTTCCCGTTCAGGGCAGAGGAGACTAATCTCTCTGTCTTATGTGAAGAGAAGCGATACATTTACCTTTTAAGGTAATATTCATCCACCAAAACAGCCTTCCTTATTATTATGACACTAATGAGCTGTATCATACACCCATTGGTCAACTTCCCTAATATTTCCTATATAAGTGCACCGTATCCAGACCTCAGTGTCCTGTTGACGGGTCTTCTGCTCGACTCATTGCTGTGTCTCCAGGTGTCTCGGTGGAGGATGACGATGCTGCTGGTTTTGGCCGCGTTGCTTCTCATTAATGGAGTCTCTGCAGGAAATACAGTAGGTTATACACTGAATGCTGTGCACCGACATTTGTCAGTAAGATGAAGATTTGTTCTGATAATGTTTATTTTTTATTTTCAGCACTATGGGGCGAACAGTTACCTGCCTCTGGACATGGCTCCGAACTCCGTTGACGACATGTATTGGCAGTGCAAACCACAAATGTCCTGTGTGGCGGCACAATACCTGCAGAGAGAGAGGAACCAAAACATCAAATTCAGAAGAGTGTGGGACAGGTCGATGGCGCTGTACAACGGGAAATGGAATCATCAAAAGCCAAATTTGGTAAGAGAGCAGGTCGTAGCTATTTATACCTACACCTCTGACGAAGGAAAGCTGTATCGTGATTTCAACAATGCCGTTCGAAGCCAGGGGCTTCAGTACAAGACCTGGTTCGGGTTTCACGCACTTCACTTTTACCTGACCAGCGCCATTCAAGCTCTGTCTCGCAAGTGTGTCCATAGCTACCGGAGAGCCAACCTCTACTTTCGCCAAGATGTTGTCAACAAGAACATCCGATTTGGTACTTTCGCCTCATCCTCGAGGGGTTCATACAGCCAGGCCGGTGTATTCGGAGACAAGTCATGCTTTGAGATTTACACGTGCATGGGAGCAGAGATCTCCATGTATTCCAAATATCAGAACGAAAGAGAAGTGCTGATTCCTCCTTACGAGGTCTTTAGAGTCATCAGGGTAAGGAGGAGATCATATTATCACCCAAATCTTCCGTGCCAGGTCGTCTACACACTGAGGAGCACGAAGAAAGCATTTTCCAGGCTGAATTGTGCTCTTTTAAAAAAATAAGCACTCTCATGTTTTACCTACAGTTAACATGTAAGATAACATGGCTTAAAGTACAGCCAAATTATCTTTAATCAACATTAATGTGACTATGGATTTGTTGACAGTTATATTTGAATAATTCAACTATATCAAATGTGGTTTAAAGGCTCTAGAATAAAAAAATGCATGGAGTTTAACCCTTAAAATTGTCTAATTTTCATAGTGGATCTGTTTTAAATGTTTAAATGAATATGAACAATTTGTTGAGTTGTATACATTACAAGTAATGTAACATTACAAATAAAGTAAATACATTGTTTTATTGTTGTCTGTATTTAAATTGGAATGTGTCCTACAAACTTACTATATGAGAACTGTGTTTGAGAGAATAAATAAACACCCTCATGTTTCTCAAGTTGTGCATCTTTGTTCAATGTTTTTACACTTACAGTATTTTATCATTTTTAACAATCATCTGTCAAAACTAAAAACATTTTCTTCCCCCTTTCTTCCCTTAATGCTGCAACCACCAAAAACACTTCACACGTCCAAGAATAAACTTGTTTTATCTTAGCTCTGGCAACAGTTGATTCTCAAACACTAACAAAAGGAAGAACGACTTAAATAATAATATTTTATCTTCAAAGTTTAAAGGATTTGTAGCAAAAATTAATCAGAAATTCACTTCAGCACACTTTATTTTTTTCCATATCTTTGCATAAAATATTTCACTTGTGAAAAATAAAGAGTTGAAACATAAAAAACAAGCACATTCATGAAATTCTTGGGGTAAAATTCATTCCCAGCCGTCTCTTTTTCTCTGTTTAACGACTAAAACAGAACACCTGGACGGCTCTCAGCTGGAATTACAAATAGCTGTGTTTGGAGTGATCATCATCTCCTTTTATTATAAACACTCAGCTCAGAGTTCCCAGATATTTGAATATGGTCGCTGGCAAGTCAGCACCTGAACAATGTGCTGCAGATAAAATGATCTGCAGGCATTTGGAGTATATAAGACAAAGGAGTGAATGGATTTTAAAAAAGGTGATCACTGAATGCATTTATTGTGAAAAAAAATTATTCACATTCTGTTTCAGTGACTCTGTGAAGAGTTTTAACAATGTGACTTCAGGTTTGAACAATGCATGTTAGCAATAATAATAATAAAAAAGCTGGGATAAAAAAATGTTTTAGAAACTTTATTTTGACTTTATTTTATTAATAATGTTGTTGTAAGCATTCCTTGTCATTTCGGTCTTAATAATCAACACTAATATTAACAGTAAATATATTTTCTTTCAGAATTTACGTTTTGTCTTAGGCCTGTTCATTCATGACACCCACTTAAAAAAGTGCTGTTCAATCAATTCTTATGCGCAATTATTTTTAGTTACTACTGGGACATTTACATATATTTATTTTCCTATTTTTGTATTCACTTCTATAAAAAAAAAATAAAGAACAAGGTATAATTTCATGTACACATATATACAGCTGCATCATCTGCAAAGAAGTTGACCTTTTTTGCTTCATTGCGGTTATCGCCAAATCCATGCAATCACACATTGCATCAGTGACACATATCAGATCAGAATTGTGTCCACTCACTGTCTAGACCTCAGTTTTCCTCAGAAAGGAAGAGTTCAGCACGTAATCGTCCTCACAGCTCATCTGATAAACACAGCCTCTATTTCCTGTGAATTCGCTAAAATGAGATTTCGTCTCAGATAAGTTGGCCTGTCCGGTTTCTTCCTCTTTCTGAGGAAAGCGGCTGCTGGCTTCATGTGTGTGACACAACAGAGCGGCGGCGGCCTCAGGATGATGGTGGTTCACTGGGTGTTCGGTATAAGAAGACGGGAGGGAAACCAGTGGGAGCTCTGTGGTTACTGGACAATCAGAAATATACTCTGTGTCCAGTTCGAGGGCCGACAGTTTGATGATGAGGCGGCTGGTGGACAGCAGAGACGAGTCTTCGTGCAGGTCCTCTTCTGAGGAGTTCAGACCGACCACGATGAGACTCTTCTCTCCAAGTACGTCCGTCACCTGGAAGTCCTCCATATCCAGGATGTTCCTCTCTGCAGTTTTCTGTTGAGATCAGATCGGTTCACATCAGACAAATCAGGAGAATAGTGAAAATATAGCATAAATCACATTCACAACAATGAACAGTGAGCTACAATCAACTATTTTACATCCTTTTTTCAGAAAAACCTGGACTTTCAGAATCACCATGCTGTGGTGGTGTAGTATGAATATAGAAAAAGTCATATGACCAGATATAGAAAGGAAAATAAAAAGAGCATTTATTTCACACATATTTATGGAAACACAATGAAAAATATTATGATTTTTTTTCTAAATGTTATACAGCTGTTCTTTAAGGTCTTAAGGATAATAAGACAATAAATGAATAAATGTCTGTAGCTCATGTAAATGTCATGTTTCCTGCACTAAACACAGGTAAACATCTCAAGCACATTCACTGCTCTCAACTTGTGTTAAATGCACAAATGGCTGTTTATGCATTATTTATTAGGATTTACAGCTGATACCACCAATAGTAGTGATAATAGACAGTCACGGACCAATCATCATCATGTATACAGATGATCTTTGGCTGATAAAGTGACCGCACAAAGCTCTTATACTTGCTTTTAGCCCATCACGTGATGGAGAACGGCTCCTATTGGACACATTGATGGGCTCAATGGAATGATTTGGTTGTATTGGAAAAAAAAAGAATTACATTGCTAGATGCCTCTTAATTAAATGATTGATATGATGATAAAGTTGCCTGTTAACTGACCAGTGAATCTTGCTAACTAGCTTAGACACGGCAGAGCAGAAAGTAGACTTTTGTTCAGTTAACATTAATAGACTGGTGAGTGGAGGCCCTAGCAGTAGCTACCTCCTGTTGGGAAGAGATTTTCATTATTTTGCCCAACGAACAACTTAAAATTGTTGGTTGGGAAAAATAATCTTTTTCTCCTGATATGTAGCTTCATATCACCATGGAAGCTTCATATATAAACGGGGGACGCTGGAGGCGGGACACACACACAGCTCTGAGGTGGGCTAAACCAAGTCTCAGTAAGAGGGGGCGCAGACAACATCACTATGTTTTACTGCTAAATTGAGAAAATCTACCACATTGTTGTGTTTATAATACTTAACATTGATTATCAATAACTATGGTATTATATTTGGTGGGTTGCAACCCCCAATAAATTACACCTGCACTATGAAGTGTAGTGGTAGCAAATCATCTGATGTCAAAATCATGTCAGAGAAGAGATGAGAAGTTTTGTTTTGAAACAAAATGTTTGGTTTGGAAGAAGCTGACTCTTCAGAATGAAACAGATGACTTGTGTGAGTGTAAAGAAAATGTAAAACAGAAGCTGTCCAGTTTGAACCTGGTGGTTCTGGTCCATCAGCCACTGGCCTGTAGCACTGCCCCGCGGGCTGGAGATGGGCGGGAAGAAGTACCACTTATACCTGCAACAGTGTCAGAGATGAGTTTTAGTTTAACAGCTGGAGAAAGAAAGTCTATTTAATCTAATCCTACGAACCCCAAAAAGATTATAAAAAACTGTAAAAACAGTCATTATCATAACCGTAAAGTAAGAAGGGACAGTTTATCATTTTCACTTGATGTGATTTCAGGGGCCGCGCGCGTGTGTGTGTGTGTCTTTGTGTGTGTGTGTGTGTGTGTGTGTCTTCGTTTGTCTCTTTGTATATTTGTGTGTGTGTATGTGTCTCTTTGTATCTTTGTGTGTGTGTCTCTTTGTATCTTTGTGTGTGTGTCTCTTTGTATATCTGTGTGTGTGTGTGTGTGTGTGTGTATGTGTGTCTCTTTGTATCTTTGTGTGTGTGTGTGTGTGTGTGTGTGTGTATGTGTGTCTCTTTGTATCTTTGTGTGTGTGTCTCTTTGTATATTTGTGTGTGTGTGTGTGTGTGTGTGTGTCTCTTTGTATCTGTGTGTGTGTCTCTTTGTGTGTGTGTGTGTGTCTTTGTGTGTCTCTTTGTATGTGTGTGTGTCTTCGTGTGTCTCTTTGTATGTGTGTGTGTGTGTGTGTGTGTGTCTTCGTGTGTCTCTTTGTATATTTGTGTGTGTGTGTGTGTGTGTGTCTTCATGTGTCTCTTTGTATGTGTGTGTGTGTGTGTGTGTGTGTGTGTGTGTGTGTATGTGTGTGTGTGTCTCTCTCTTTGTATGTGTGTGTGTGTGTGTGTGTGTGTGTATGTGTGTGTGTGTCTCTCTCTTTGTATGTGTGTGTGTGTGTGTGTGTGTGTGTGTATGTGTGTGTGTGTCTCTCTCTTTGTATGTGTGTGTGTGTGTGTGTGGACTCACACAGTCCTGGCCAGCACGGAGGTGATGACCACGGTGGCGGCCAGCAGCAGTAGAGGCGTGGCTGCAGCCACGGCCGGCAGCTCGTCTGTCAGAAAATGAGAAAACATGAAGACACAGCGATCCTGTGACTCTGATGTGACCCAACGTTTTATTATCCATTTTATTTAAAAAAACAGTTGAGCTCACCGAAGTTCGTCCTCACGGGGATGATGTTTCTGGCGTCATCGTCAGCCAATAGGAGCAGAGAATATTCGGTGTCTGGTTTCAGCTTGTGGAAGGTGAGCTGCTGCTGGTCCGGCCACAGAGACAGAGCTGCAGCGGGAGAGAGACCAGTCAGCCTTTATTAATAGACAAGTCAATGTTTATTTATAGACAAGTCAATGTTTATTTATAGACAAGTCAGTGTTTATTAATAGACAAGTCAATGTTTATTAATAGACAAGTCAATGTTTATTAATAGACAAGTCAATGTTTATTCATAGAGCACATTTAAAAACAACCTCAGTTCACAAACGTACTGTACAATTATTAAAATACAATAAAACAGTGTGTGTGTCTTCTTTTGTTTGTGTGTTTGTGTGTGTATGTGTGTACGTGCCTTATTGTGTGTGTGTGTGTGTGTGCGTGTGTGTGTGTGTGTGTGTGTGTGTGTGTGTGTGAAACCAGAGTGTTTATGGAAATTTTGTCACATTTACAGACACATACACATTTTCTAGGTTCAAATTAATGAACAAACAGATTCACCTTGTGTTCCCTGACACACACACACACACACACACACACACACACACACACACACTGTGTGTTTTCTCTCTGTCAGCAGAGAACTCTTTGAACCTACTTCGTCTCTCGGAGTCTTTCCTCAGCATCACGCTGTATCTCTCCACTCTGATTGGTCCAGACTTCCTCTGCCACAGCCACGTCGCTGTCACTGTCGTCCTGGTTACGCCCACCACCTTCAGCTGTACCGCCTCCATCAGAGCTGGAAAAAAACACTCAAAATAAACACGTCCTGATGTCCCGTTTCTGTCCTAAAGAGACGAGTGGATGAGCCACTGATCCACATGTCCATGTTTAAATCTAAATGTTTTATATTTTCCTGTAGATTTGGATCTATGGACAAAGTATTCAGATTACTTTACTGCAGTAAAAGTACTAATACCACACTGTGAAATTACTCCACTACAGTAAAAGTCCTGCATTCAAAACTTACAGAAGTAAAAGTACAAAAGTATCAGCATCAAAATGTACTTAAAGTATCAAAAGTAAAAGTACTCGTTATGCAGGATGTGTTATATATTCTAAATATATTATTGGATTATTGTGATTATTATAAAGGATGCATTTATGTAAGCAGCGTTTTACTGTTGTCTCATTTTTACTACTTAATATACTTTTATGTGCTTTAATTTATAAGAATTACTTTAAATGCATCATGTTTTATGTTAAATTTCAACCTGAACAGTAACTAAAGCTGCCAGCTAAATGTCAGGTTGCATAAGTAGAAATACAAAAGTAAAGTACAGGTACCTCATGTATAGTACTGGTGTAAATGTACTTGGTTCCAGTGTGTGTTTACCTCCCTGCTGCAGAGCTGCAGGCAGCGACTGATCACATCCAAACTGATGCTGGTAGACAGGAAACACACTGATCAGGTAGGAGACGTCAGGGTCAACCTCTGGAGACACAGAGAGAGAGAGAGAGAGAGAGAGAGAGAGAGAGAGAGAGAGAGAGAGAGACAGAGACACAGAGAGAGACAGAGAGACAGAGAGAGAGAGAGACAGAGACACAGAGAGAGACAGAGAGACAGAGAGAGAGAGAGAGAGAGACAGAGACACAGAGAGAGACAGAGAGACAGAGAGAGAGAGAGAGAGAGAGATTGGCAATATATACATTGTTACGTCATGCCGATAAAGCCAATTGAATTGAATTGAGAGAGAGAGACACACACACACACACACACACACACACACAAAGAGACACACACACGCACAAAGACAGACAGGCTTTTATTTTTTTAAAATTTTGTTTTGAAGCTCTTTCAAAGTAAAAGCATGAAAGCATTTGATTCTCACCAGTGGTGGAAAGTAACTAAGTATATTTACTCAAGTACTGTTTATTATTAGGGCCTCGGGGCAATCTCCCCAGCACTGGTCCCTACAGCAATATCTGTAGGGACCAGTGCTGCACTACTGTTATACTGTGGATTTCTTCTTCTTCCTCTTCCGGACGCAATTTCGTCCCGCTACTAGTCCTACAACTTGAAGAGTTGCAGGACAAATTATATATCAAAATGTGCGGTTTGATCGGGATCGGTTTGCTATTACTTTTCTCTACAGAACATGAAAACTGCTCAAAATTTTGCATTGAAATGAATGGGACGGCCGACAAAAAATGAGCGAAAAAGAACAATAATTGGAGATTTTTAAACGTCTACTTCTCCGGCATAATTTCACCTAGAGACTCCATTTAAACTTTAAACAGTAGACACAAGTCTTGTGTATCGGTGTATTAATCCACGTTTCGATAGGTCATATAGTTTTTTATCAATCCCTGTTCAATGACCATGATCATTTTTGGAGAAATTCTGAGATTATAATGGGTGTGTATTGCACGGAATGTTCGTGTCAGAGTGTGTGACATCATCGCTCAGAGTGTAGAGGGAGAGAAGAAACTGTCAAAAAATAAATTTGAAAACTGCGCTACAGGCCGCAAATTCCACTCTACAGAAATAATTTATACATAGAAATGTAGGAAAAATTGTCTTCTCACTCACAATCCTCTGGTAAAGCTGTCAGAGTTATAGTTTGGGCGTACGACGCACAGATGCGCCATCAACACCACCAACAGCCTCATTGGCTCCCATATTAAAAACGCAGGGAGTTAATTGAAAAAGGGAAATGTAACTGTTTTTTTAGATCGCTGTAACACAGCTATTTTTTCATTTTTCTTAAAAAAAAAACATATGTAGACGTTCGGGAAGAACTCAGGACGCTCAAAGTGAAGTCGGATCAATGATAGGTATTATGGTTTTGCCAAAAATGCTTTCTGTTCGAGGCCAGAAATTTCACTCTGCCTCTGGCTGCTGTCACTCTTTCATTAACAGGTGGTATCAGTTATTTCTGTTGATTGCTTTGATCTTTGATGTGATTACAGTTACAGATACACACACACACATGCGCGCGCGTGCGTACACACACACACACACACACACACACACACACACACACACACACACACACACACACACACACACACGTAACTTTATGCGATTTTCGCTACACACACACACACACACACACACACATTTTGAGGTTAAAGGGCATAGTTTGAAATCTCTGAAGAGTCTCATCATAGTGTACACACACCGGCAGTAGCCCCCGTGGCCCTTTCAAAATTTCCCCAGAGGAAATTTTCTAGTAATTATAATTAGGGCCTCGGGGCAATCTCCCCAGCACTGGTCCCATACAGCAATAGCTGTAGGGACCAGTGCTGCACTACTGTTATACTGTGGATTTCTTCTTATTCCTCTTGCGGACGCAATTTCGTCCCGCTACTAGTCCTTAATTATATATCAAAACGTGCGGTTTGATCGGGATCGGTGTGCTATTACTTTTCTCTACGGAATACGAATTTTTCGCGACTTACGTCGCGAAAAATTGCCCAAAATTTTGCATTGAAATGAATGGGACGGCCGAAAGAAAATGAGCAAAAAAGGTTTTGGTTTTGCCAAAAATGCTTTCTGATCGAGGCCAGAAATTCCAGTCCAACTCTGGCTGCTGTCAGTTATTTCTGTTGATTGCCTTTGATCTTTGATGTTATTACAGTTACAGATACACACACACACACACACATGCGCGTAAGCGCTCACACTCCTCACACATGCATACACATGCTTCAAACATGCACGCGCACACACACACACACACACACACACACACACACACAGGTAACTTTATGTGATTTTAATTACACACACACACACACACACACACACACACACACACACACACACACAAACACACACACAGGTAACTTTATGTGATTTTAATTACACACAAACACACACACACACACACACACACACACACACAGGTAACTTTATGTGATTTTAATTACACACACACACACACACACACACACACACACACACACACACATTTGGAGGTAAAAGGGCATAGTTTGAAATCTCTGAAGAATCTCATCATAGTGTACACACACCGGCAGTAGCCCCCGTGGCCCTTTCAAAATTTCCCCAGAGGAAATTTTCTAGTTATTGTTATTATTATTATTATTTATTTTTTCTCAAAAAAGACACAACTAAAAAGGTGCTACATCATTGGTAATGTAATGTAATGTTATTACAAAATGTGTTAATTTTACAGTATTGGGTTTTATTACATCTTGATCAAGCTCTACTACATTTCCAGAGAATGCTGACCTCATCATCTGCTACACACCTTGTATGAGGGTGGAGGTGGTGAGGCGGTCCACGGTGGTCCAGCGGCTGATGGACGGACGAGTCTCAGAGCGCCAGCGGACAGCGAGATGACTGACAGGCGGGACAGAGGGCGGGGCTGCGGGGCTCTCCCATTGGACGAGAAGACCGTTCACAGACGGGAAAGAGCTGGAAACCCACAAGTGAGAGACTGACGGCAGAGCTGCAGAAACAACAGCTTCATAGTTTAGTTCCTGCTTAGTTCTCTACATGTTGATGTTTCCAGCCTCTCCTGTCCTCTCCTCTCCTCTCCTCTCTGTGTAAACAGCCTCTCCTGTCCTCTCCTCTCTGCTCTGTGTAAACAGCCTCTCCTGTCCTCTCCTCTTTGCTCTGTGTAAACAGCCTCTCCTGTCCTCTCCCCTCTGCTCTGTGTAAACAGCCTCTCCTGTCCTCTCCCCTCAGCTCTGTGTAAACAGCCTCTCCTGTCCTCTCCTCTCAGCTCTGTGTAAACAGCCTCTCCTGTCCTCTCCTCTCAGCTCTGTGTAAACAGCCTCTCCTGTCCTCTCCTCTCAGCTCTGTGTAAACAGATTCTCAGCAGAATCAATCATGTCTTCAGTGTCTCTGAGGAGAATTTAATGTTTTTAACAGGATCTGGTTTATTTTAAATGACACATGGAGAATAAAGAGATTCTGACACTAATATCAACATTTAACACAAGTTCTGGTCACTTTTTATAACAGAAATATTTGTAAACTATGATCCGTTCAAGGACTGTGAGAACATAATGTGCAATAAGTCTTATCTGAACATCATGTCACAAGCTGCTGCTGCTTCCTTTTCTGATAAAACACACTCAGGATGTTGCATCATCTGATAGAGAATGTTTGAAACTTCAAGGCTGATAATCACGATTGGCAATCTAACAGAAAACCATGTGAATAATTCCGTGTAACTCACCGTTGTGTTTGTGAGTGTCGATGCTGAGTCGTGCTGCGGGTCCGTAGCCGGCCGTGTTGAAGGCTCGCACCGTGACGCTGCAGTTCCCCTCCTCCACCACCAGGAGCGCCATCACCTCTGTGACGTTCTGAAGGATTTTGTGCTGCAGCTTCTCGTAGATCACCTGGTAGCCGAGGACACGAGCTCTGCCGTCACAGAGGTCAAGATCCTGCAGAGACAGATTCATTCTGAGACCTTTGACTTTGGAAGAAAATACACACACGTTTTAGTTTTCAAATTTTAATTAGTTTAAGTTTGTGTGTTGGTGTTTTTCAGTATCTCCGCTGGCTTCATGTAAATAAATGTCCTTTGTCTGTTGGACAGAATCTGGAGAAAGATTCAGATTGGAGAAGATCTGAAGAGTTTCTCAGAAATTTTTGATTTTTTCTCATGAAAAATTGTAAATGTGTGAGTTTATTCTTGTAAATGTGTGATTTGTTTCTCAAAAAACTTGTGAGCTTTTTTCTTGTAAATTTGTGATTTTTTTGGGGGAGGGGGGGGAT
Source organism: Centropristis striata (assembly GCF_030273125.1). NCBI lineage: Eukaryota > Metazoa > Chordata > Actinopteri > Perciformes > Serranidae > Centropristis > Centropristis striata. The sequence continues at coordinate 640,173 of NW_026739042.1, forward strand.
AAATTTGTGATTTTTTTCTTGTAAATTTGTGAGTTTTTTCTAGTCAATTTGTGAGTTCTTTTCTTGTGAATTTGTGAGGGTTTTTTTTGTGAATATGAGAGTTTTTTCTTGTTAATAGGCAATAGCAATAGGCTTTTCCTTTTCTCTTTTTTTCCTGAACAAAGTGCAATGTATGTGTGCAGTGTTCACAATCACTTGCAGCTTTGCCATGTGTCTCTGTTTGCAGTCCTGTTTACAGTCCCTTACCTTGTGATTTGTGTGTGTGGTGTCCTTTTTTTGTTTGTTTGGTTGATGGGTGCATGCCTTGTTTGGTTATTTATTTAATATTTATCTCTTTTGCACTGACGGGAGAGCTGTGCCTCAATTTTGCTGTTCTAACGTATTTTTTAATAAAATGACAATAAAGACTCTAAATCTAAATCTGACTCTTAATGTTAGGGGTCATGCTGTTCAAGTTTTCAAAGGCTATTTTTTCTTTAGTTTTATTCTATTTTGTAAACATAAGGGTTGTCAAAAAATAGCTTTTGTCACAGTTTTTGTTTGAAATTCACACCGATGCGAAGAACATGCAGAACTTTAGACTGGAGTCTGTTCTCCGAGACCAAACACAGCCAAAGCTTCAAGAGATGAATGTTTGTTTCTTGGGTAACACTTAATTATTTCAACATTCGTGGGAACTCTGTTTTTGTAATGACGTTGCTTGTTGATTTTTTGAAGATAACAGACTTATTTTGCACATGGTGGAAAAGGGGAACTATTTTATAGTTCCCTATAAAAAATAATTTCCAATGTACCTTCCACATGAGATGAAGCAGAAAAGATCCATCAGAGTCTGTTTTCTCCACTCTGTAACAAACCTCTGGGGGCTCGGAAGGAACTGGCACAAAATTAGAAAAAAAAACACAAAATTAAGACTTATTTATTTTTGTGCATTCAGTCCCCAGCTCTTCTAAGTTTGATGTAAACTTTTACCTCTGTCCAGCGTCCTCGCACTGACGTCCTCGCTCCAGTTGCTCCAGATGCCGGACCGCCTTCTGCACGCCACAGCAGCTCTGTAGACGGTAAACGCCAGGAGGTCCTTGATCGTGAAGGTCAGGGTCTGATCTCGGTGTGCAGGGACAGAACCTGGAGCCTGGGAAAAAAAAAAACAGACAGCAAAGAGTGCATGAAAACTAAGTTTATGTGTGCCAACTGGAGCATCTATAACATTAGCGATCAATGAATCGCTATGCAAAAGCCTGTTTTGATAATGGACGCTTTTATTTTGAAAGGACGAAAAGAGACTTCCTGCTGATTGTTAAATTAACTCAAGTGAGAATAATTGTAAAGAAAACGTCAAGGAGTTGAATGTTTTACGTTTTAGCCCCCGAAGAGGCATGAGGTTAGTTCATATTTAAATGTGTTTTGTGTTTAAATACGTTTTGGATCAAATTAAACTCAGTAATTCATGCTAGCAAGGTTTGATAGTTTTGCTCGAATTTATACTCTTGTATTTCTGTGTGTTTTATAATTGTTATTGACATACGGCCACAGAACTGAACGCTCGGCTGTGTTTCGCAGTCATAGATAAGATTCAAATAAAAAAATACACAGATTGATTAAAAATTCCACGTGAAATTCTTAACGACCAATAATCGATAAATTATTCCCATCCCCACCTAAAACTATGGAAAACCCTCTCTCTCACTCACTTAGTGTTGTCCTTTACATGAAATCGAGCTCTAATTTACAACTCTGCTCTGCAAAACAACTGTTATGTTCTCCTAAGGTGCGTTTCCATTATAGTCGAATGCCTAATGGAAAATGGAGTGCACTTATATAGCGCTTTTATCCAAAGCGATTTACACTACACACTACGCTCATTCACCCATTCACACACATTCATACTGGTGGCCGAGGCTACCAGGGCACACTGGTGCCACCTGCCACCATTGGGAAGTCATTCACACACCTTGCTCAAGGACACTTCAACATGTAGGCTGCCATGGTCAGGGATCGAACAACCAACCCTCTGATCGGTAGGCAACTGCTCTGCCAACTGAGCCACAGGAATGAGGTGGGTCTTGTGAAGGAAATCTGGGTTTTCCTGCATGGTGGGACATGAGGTAGGCGGCGACCTACTTGATATTCAAGACACAAGGCATTGTGGGAACTGACTCTGTGAACTTAACAATGATAACACCATGAGAGAGGGGAACATGTAGACCAGTGGGCTCTGTCCTGATGTGATGTATAGGGCAGGAAGATAGGGCCGCATTGAGGCTAACTGAAGAATCAATGCTGGGAACTGCAACAGTTATAAGTCGAGCGGTGTACGGGACTTTGTTGTATTGTGAAAGAGTCATTCGTGATTTTGCGGTGGATGGAATACGAATGTACTAATAAATTGTGCTGAACAGAGTATTGAGTGCTTTGTTCTTGGCCAGCTCACCCACTAACTTAGTGCAATTGACCAGAATTGCCACGACAGTCTCCCTCGCTGAAGAGCTGTTACTTTGAATGTGAACCACCCCTAGCAGCCGTTTGACTGGCCGTGTTTTGGCCCTGTAGAAGAGCAGGGCCGTTTTTCTCCCCTGAATAAAAGCCTGGTTGCTGATTTGATAGAACGCTAAACAGGATGATGTGACTTGTTCTCTCTCCCTTTCATTCCACACAAATTGGTGAAACTCCTCCCCTCAGGAAGGCGCTACAGAGCTCTGTTCGCCAAAACCACCAGATTTAAGCACAGTTTCTTTCACCAGGCTGTCGCTCTGATGAGAGTAACCCTCAGCACCACTATGCCTGTAAAAAGACACTTTATAACTATTTAATTCTACCATTGCACTACCTCTACATGTTTTTACCAAGCTGACTGTGTACATTTTTTGTCCAATGTCTTTTTTGCTATTTTTAATCTTTTGTGTTTTGTACGAGAACAAGCAAACAGGAGTCAAATTCCTAGTGTGTGCAAACGTACCAGTCCAATAAACATGATTCTGATTCTGTAAACTCAAAGAGTTTCGTTCCATTGATTGGACTCTAAGTTTGCAAACTCCTGACTCCTAATTGGTTCTCTCCCAGTTTGGAGGAGTACTGAGACGAAACCTACAAGTACATTAAAGTTTCTAAATAGTACTCAGCTTAGACAGGCACGTTTTCGAGACGTGTGTGTATTCTTGTGCTAACAGCGTTGTGGGGACTCAAATTCGTAACACACATTGTGGGGACTCATTGCATCTTGGGACAAGTTGATCCCCACACATTAGAGACTGTCCTCCCCTTAACCCTCCTGTTGTCCTCGGGTCAAGGAAGGAAGAAGAGGGAAGGACGCAAAGGGAAGTAAAAAAGGATGGAGGAAAGAAGGAAGGAAAGAAAGAAGGATGGAGGAAGGAAGGAAAGAAGATAGGAGGAAAAGGAGAAAGAATGGAAAGGAGAGAGAGAAAGGAAGGCGGATGGAGGAAAGAACGGGGAGGAGGAGAAGAAAGGAAGGAAAAAATAGAGGAAGGAGGGAGAAAAGGAGGGAGGCAGGAAGGAAAGAGGGCAGAAAGGAAGGAGGAAGGAAGGAAAGAAAGAAAGAAAGAAAGAAAGAAAGAAAGAAAGAAAGAAAGAAAGAAAGAAAGAAAGAAAGAAAGAAAGAAAGAAAGAAAGGAGGGAAGGAAAGGGGGGGCGAGGGAAGGGAAGAAGGAAGGAAGGAGGAAAGGAGAGGAAATCAGGAGGAAGAAAAGAAGAGAGAAAGGAAAGGAGATAGCGGAAGGAGGAAAGAAAAGAAGGGAAGGAGGGAGGAAAGGAAGGAAAGAAAGAAAGGAGGGGCGAGGGAAGGAAAGAAGGAAGGAGGATAGAGGAGGGAGGAAAGAAGGAAGGAAGGAAGGAGGAAAGAAGAGAGGAAGACAGGAGGAGGGAGGAAAGAAGGAATAGTCAAAACAGATTGGGTCAATTTGACCCGGAAGGACGACAGGAGGGTTAAGAACGACCCCATGGGTGGTTTAAACAGCAGCTTATTACGACGCATATTTAGGTTTGTGGTTAGTGGCGCCCTCTACTGGCCGTAATTATGAAGGACGCCAAGGTGAAATTGATGTAATGGAGTGTTAAAGTGTAAAAATGTTCTATTTTAACCATCTTTTTCTAAGCCTACCTATGTGTTCTTTTCCCTCTAACCTTAACCAAGTAGTTTTGTTGCCTAAATGTAACTGTTGCAGAAACTGCACAATCCTTTTTGCCCCTTTGTTTTATGTTTTATAAAACATAACTTTTTTGGAATTGGTGTTGTGAAAAGAATAGTATTTAACTAAATAATGGGTGTTTGTATGACGCTAACCTGGGTCCATATGTGAGTGCTGTCGGCTCTGTAGCGAAGCCGACAGTCGCCGTTACTGCTGCTTCTCCAAGACACGATGACAGAGTCCTCAGTTGAGCCGAGGACACTTAACACAGGCTGAGAGGGTTTGACTGAGGACAGGAGACAAGGAGACAGTCATTGTTGGGAGAAAATATAAAACAATGTATGCATTTAATCCAATACAGTGTTGATAAGGACAAAAAGCAGCAATGGTCACTTGTGTTGAGCTAAATGTGTGTGTGTTACAAGTTAGAGCTGTAACCTGAGACGCAATGAGCAATCACTGTAATGACCAGACTAAAGACAGTAATGTCAGAGTAAAGCAGGGTAAAACCTTGATATGTGTTAAAAACCTTGTTAAAGGGTGTTTATGAAGGTTATACTGATTAAAAGTATGGTTATTTAAAAAAAAAAAAGAAAAGGAACTGATCTCTCTGATCCAAAAATATTGGTAACAAAACACAGGAAGTCTTAGTGCCCAAATAAGGTAACGTGGAAGGTAAAATGCTGACATCAGTAGAAATTGGAGCCTGGCACCAGAAACAAACAGGCCTTTGGAAAGTACCTGGAAAATCACCACCAGTAAAAACACAATGAGAGTATAAACATCAGCTAACTAGCCCACAAGATACACCATTATTTACAAAGGTGAGAGGCGGTCCTTTTTAGGTGAAATGAGAGAACGAGAAAATGAAGGCTGTACGGTTTAAAAGATGAAGTCTTAACACTGTATCTTCAGTCTCCTGTGGTTCCAACCAAGGAACTCATTGATTTTGATCTCTTGACCTCCACAAGAATAAAACTCTGACCGACTCTCCTGCAACTTTTTGCCTCATTCATCATTTTGAGTCTTAGTGTTTGTGAAGATTTTGGCAGGCTAGGGGGCCCTTAGCCTGACTCATCTGGCCCAGGTGCTTTGAAGCTGCCTAATTTGCCAAAACATCTAATTTCAAAGAGTTTTCTTGCCTCTGTATGATGGAAAAAACACAAGTTAGCACCAGAGGAAGACGACAGTTATTTGGTATCATAGATATATCTGGGCCACTGACTTGCATCATAAAGAAAAACGGTGTGCGGCTGGGACCAGGTCTCTCCACCCATCATGTAGTTCTTGATCCTGGCTGTGATGTTGAGGACGGCCGCCGAGACGAAGATTCCCTGACAGGACAAGATTTTACTGTCGCTGAGGAAGAAAAAGAAAGAAAAGGAGAGAAATCAATACAGAGACAAAGACTAGAGGATAGTTTTTTGGGGGGGGGGGTTTGATCTTAACTGCTAAACATTGGATTTATATGTAATCCCTCATTTACATTTCAACAAAACCCAACAAACAAATTAAAAAACATCTGTTTTCATCCCATTAAGGGTCATTGCAACGTTTGATACAGTCATTGTGTAATGCTGTGTACAGTTAATTTTAAGAAGTCCATAAACTGTTTATAAAAGTTTCTTATAATTGCTGATTTATGGCTCATAATCTAACAGTAAATGTGTTTATGACTATGAATTTATAGTCTCAGGCCATAATGTGTTACCAATGTTACAATTGCACTATTTATTTTTATTAGTGATGTTTGTATGACATTGTTTCACAATTTTATTAATAATAAAGAGCTGTCATAAAGTGTGTTTTTTTGTCCCTTACAGCTAAAACTTTATTTACATGTTATCAACCTTGGGGACATGTAAAACATATAAATAACTGATAATATAACAATAGTTTAATGCCGTATACAGTGAAATTCAAGAAGTCTATAAGCTGTTTAAAATGTTTGTCATTGTTGATTTATGGCTCATAATCTAACAATAAATGTTTTTATGACTATGAATTTATAGCCTCAAACAGGCCATTTCAGGTCAACATCCAGGTAAATTATATACTGTAAAAGGCAAAATATGTAACCAATGTTAAAATTGCACTATTTCTTTTTATTAGTGATGTTTGTAGGACATTGTTTTCACCATTTTATTACTTATAAAGAGCTGTCATAAAGTGTGTTTTTGTGCCTTTCTGCTAGAACATTGGATTAATACGTAAATCTTTATTTACATGTTATCAACTTTGGCAACATGTAAAACTATAAATGGCTGATAATATAATAATTGTGTACTGCTGTATACAATGAAACTTAAGAAGTGTATAAATTGTTTAAAAAGTTTCTTATAAGTGCTGATTTATGGCTCATAATCTAACAGTAAATGTGTTTATGACTTGAATTTATAGCCTCAAACAGGCCATTTCAGGTCAACATCCAGGTAAATTATATACTGTAAAAGGCAAAATATGTAACCAATGTTACAATTTATTTTTCCTTATGTAATTAGTGATGTTTGTACGACACTGTTTTCACAATTTTCTTACTTACTTTCTTAAAGAACTGTCTCAAAGTCTGTTAGGACTAAATAATTGAATTTATATGTAATTCTTTATTTACATGTTATCAACCTTGGCGACATGTTTGTGCTGATTAATGTCTTATAATCAAACAGCAAATGTGTTAATGAGACTTTTTATTATTACATAATAGACTTTTAAGAGCCTTTTCACCTTTAAACTAATGCTTATTACAAGGATATTAACAGAAAAGTGTTACCTACATATTTTAACACTTAATTCCAACACTTTTCCAAATTCACTTCAACAGACTGGCTTCTCTGCATGCCAGAAAGTGAAATGGCTCTTAATGCTGGACTAGAATAATGTAGATTTATATACAGAGCAGGCTTCTGGAGTGTAACCTCTCCAATGTATCTCAGTATGGTGTCCTTGGTGGCTGTTTCACCTGCTGAAGATGAGGGAGGCGTCTGACTGTTTTACCTGCTGAAGATGAGGGAGGCGTCTGACTGAGTGCGGCTGTCTGAGTCCTGACTCCACCCACACGTCACCGACTTGTGTGACCTGAGTGACTGGTAGCTGCAGGACATGTTCAGCGTCTCTGCAGGAAGACAGCAGAATGAGCATTCAGTGAACAGGAAACAGCTCTGGTTCCTGCAGGCAGCATGCACGCTCCCTCAAAACTACTTCTGCAACATCTGTGGCGTTGTGTTGAGACAAATCTGCACATTTCAGAGCCGGCTGTTACTGTGACGAGCCCAAAACACTAGGGGTGCACCGATCGATCGGCCGATTCTTTTACGTCAAACCGATCTTATCTAGCATCTCATCTACCTCGATAATAACCCCCACCGGCCAAGCAGTGCTCCCCACTTTGTTGCTAAATTTAGCAACTTTTCAGACCCCCTTAGTTAGTAGTAACTATTTTTTCAAGAAAGCGACTGGAGACAAATCCAGCGACTCCTTCTTACTCTTCTGAACGAGCCGCTAATGAGCCGGAGGCCGGCTCGTTAAGAAGAGCCGCTGTTAGCGGCAGTTAGCTACAGTTAGCTCTGTAGCAGTACAGTGTGTATGTGCTAACAGGCTAACAGTTAGCTCTGTAGCAGTACAGTGTGTATGTGCTAACAGGCTAACAGTTAGCTCTGTAGCAGTACAGTGTGTATGTGCTAACAGGCTAACAGTTAGCTCTGTAGCAGTACAGTGTGTATGTGCTAACAGGCTAACAGTTAGCTCTGTAGCAGTACAGTGTGTATGTGCTGCTGCTGCTGCAGGTGTTTACTTAGCGACCTCTGTTTACAACAAGCACCAGACACAGTTAGCAACGCTGGTTAATTCACCATCACTATGTTTATGATCAGCAGAGACTCTGTGCATAATTAGCCATGCTGCTTTCAGCTGCTGACGTTGTGCACAGTTAGCGACGGTGAAAACCAAACGTCACCTCCAGAGTCTCTCTGGGGGCTAACTAACTAGTCCCGCCGTGGAAAACCCTCTCCGTTTGTTTCTTCTTCTACAGTTTGTTTCTTCTTCTACAGTTTGTTTCTTCTTCTACAGTTTGTTTCTTCTTCTACAGTTTGGCATCTAGCCACCACACTGTATCATCAAATGCTACGCTGCCCCCGTGTGGAAGGCACCAGTAATACAACTTTTTTTTCTTCCGGATATGATGAACTATTCGATTTTTTATGATTTAATGACTATTTGAATATTTGAAAATCGATGCCCTCCCTAGTTGTCTGTTTGTTGTACAGAACAAAAACCACTTTATTTATGGCTGCAGTTCTTTTGTTAGTTTGTCCTGTAAATTGTTGCTATTTATTTTAAGTTCAATATTTTATTAACTACCTCAGACGTTGTGATTTCCTTTATTTGTTAAAGAAAAATACTGCTGTGTTATTGTTTTTCAATATAATAAGATTCAAACATTGAAGGTGTATGCTGTGAGTTATAAAAAAATCGGTATCGGCCAAAATCGGAATTGGCAGGTCAGACTTTTTAAAAATCGGTGATCGGCCAGAAAATTGCAATCGGTGCACCGCTAGAAAACACACCTGCTGTAATCAGGATCACCTGTCAAGTGGATCGGTTATCTCAGTGCTCATTAACAGGGAGTTCAAACACATTTGTGCACAATTTAAAGAGCATCCGCACATTTAAATCTGTGCAAAAATCTTTGCAATTATATCTGCTATTCTTTGTTTTTTAGTTATTAGAACCATTTATATTTAGATATTTGGATTTTAAATATAAAGCTTTAAGAAAACAGTTCAGAAGTAGTGACAAAGTCACATAAATGTGCCCTGATTTCTTTAAATATTATCATAAAGCAAACTCAACCAGAACAACTGATGTGCATATTATTCATTAATACAGCTACCCAGGACAAGTATATCTGAGTTTTCATATTATAAAAAAAACCTGATAGAAGGTAAATTAAAGCATATATGGATACAAAAATAGAGGGAAATGCTAAATATCAAGGCTTCTGACTGTCTGTGGGAAAAGAAGGATTCAGAACTTTTACTCAAGTGAAAGTAATTTAACCACAGAGTGAAAAAACTCCACGACAAGTAACATCATGCATTAAAACCCTCCTTAAGTTACAATTAGTCAGTATTTTATTTCTTCTATTCTGTGGCTCTTTGTAGTTCATTTTATGTCTCTTTGTAGGTTTTTTTTGTGTCTTTGTAGTTTTTGTGTGTGTTTTTGTAAAATTTTCTGTTTCTTTTTTGCGTCTCTTTGGTAATTATGCGTCTCTTTGTAGTTTTTTGTGTTTCTTTTTTGTGTCTCTTTGTGGTAATTTCATGTTTCTTTGTAGTTTTGTGTCCCTTTGTGTTCATTTGTGTCTCTGTAGTTTTTTGTGTCTTGTGTAGTTAATTTGTATCTCTTTGTAGCATTTGTGTGTCTCTTTGTAGTATTTTTGTGTATCTTTGTAGTTTTTTGTGTCTCTTTGTAGTTAATTTGTATCTCTTTGTAGTATTTTTGTGTCTCTTTGTAGTTTTTGTGTCTCTTTGTAGTATTTTTGTGTCTCTTTGTAGTTTTTTGTGTATCTTTGTAGTATTTTTGTGTCTCTTTGTAGTTAATTTGTATCTCTTTGTAGTATTTTTGTGTCTCTTTGTAGTTTTTTGTGTGTCTTTGTAGTTAATTTGTATCTCTTTGTAGTATTTTTGTGTATCTTTGTAGTATTTTGTGTATCTTTGTAGTTTTTGTGTCTCTGTAGTTTTTTGTGTCTCTTTGTAGTTAATTTGTATCTCTTTGTAGTATTTTTGTGTCTCTTTGTAGTATTTTTGTGTATCTTTGTAGTTTTTTGTGTCTCTTTGTAGTATTTTTGTGTCTCTTTGTAGTATTTTTGTGTCTCTTTGTAGTATTTTTGTGTATCTTTGTAGTTTTTTGTGTCTCTTTGTAGTACTTTTGTGTATCTTTGTAGTTTTTTGTGTCTCTTTGTAGTATTTTTGTGTCTCTTTGTAGTATTTTGTGTCTCTTTGTAGTATTTTTGTGTATCTTTGTAGTTTTTTGTGTCTCTTTGTAGTATTTTTGTGTCTCTTTGTAGTATTTTTGTGTCTCTTTGTAGTTTTTTGTGTCTCTTTGTAGTTAATTTGTATCTCTTTGTAGTATTTTTGTGTCTCTTTGTAGTATTTTGTGTTTCTTTTTTGTGTCTCTTTGTAGTATTTTTGTGTCTCTTTGTAGTATTTTGTGTTTCTTTTTTGTGTCTCTTTGTAGTATTTTTGTGTCTCTGTAGTTTTTTGTGTATCTTTGTAGTTTTTTGTGTCTCTTTGTAGTTAATTTGTATCTCTTTGTAGTACTTTTGTGTATCTTTGTAGTTTTTTGTGTCTCTTTGTAGTTAATTTGTATCTCTTTGTAGTACTTTTGTGTATCTTTGTAGTTTTTTGTGTCTCTTTGTAGTTAATTTGTATCTCTTTGTAGTATTTTTGTGTCTCTTTGTAGTATTTTTGTGTCTCTTTGTAGTATTTTTGTGTCTCTTTGTAGTTAATTTGTATCTCTTCTTGTGTCTATTTAGTTTTTTTGTGTTTCTCTTTGTAGTTATTTGTGTAGTGGAGTAGAAGAATTAAGCTGCATCAAATGGAAATACTCTTACAAATTTGCGTATGTGTGTGTGTGCGTGTGTGTGTGTGTGTGTGTGTGTGTGTGTGTACTCTGTATAGACTGTGGAGGGGGGGGCCTGCAGTCTCTGGGGTGGGTGACGCACGCTCGCTGGTCGTCCTCACACCGCTTCAGATCAGAATCTCTCACGGTCACTTCTGATACACAAACACAGAAAACAAGCCGACGATCACTCACATAAACAACAAACCAACATTATTAAACACACAGAAACACTAACAATGATCATGTGAAGTGTAAATGCATCATCCAAGAGTCTTTATTTTAAGATCTAGAGCCAAAGAAACTAATAAAACCAGTGGAATTTCATCCTAAAGGTGGATTCATCCCAGCTGCAGATTTGAGCACTTTGACAAGTGTTTCTATGTGTTTCTATGTGTTTCTAAGTGTTTCTAAGTGTTTCTATGTGTTTCTAAGTGTTTCTAAGTGTTTCTAAGTGTTTCTAAGTGTTTCTAAGTGTTTCTAAGTGTTTCTAAGTGTTTCTAAGTGTTTCTATGTGTTTCTATGTGTTTCTATGTGTTTCTATGTGTTTCTAAGTGTTTCTAAGTGTTTCTAAGTGTTTCTAAGTGTTTCTATGTGTTTCTATGTGTTTCTATGTGTTTCTAAGTGTTTCTATGTGTTTCTATGTGTTTCTAAGTGTTTCTATGTGTTTCTATGTGTTTCTAAGTGTTTCTATGTGTTTCTATGTGTTTCTATGTGTTTCTATGTGTTTCTAAGTGTTTCTATGTGTTTCTATGTGTTTCTATGTGTTTCTAAGTGTTTCTAAGTGTTTCTAAGTGTTTCTATGTGTTTCTAAGTGTTTCTATGTGTTTCTATGTGTTTCTAAGTGTTTCTAAGTGTTTCTATGTGTTTCTATGTGTTTCTATGTGTTTCTAAGTGTTTCTAAGTGTTTCTAAGTGTTTCTATGTGTTTCTATGTGTTTCTAAGTGTTTCTAAGTGTTTCTAAGTGTTTCTATGTGTTTCTAAGTGTTTCTATGTGTTTCTATGTGTTTCTATGTGTTTCTATGATGCAGAAGATTAAGTTCAAAGCGGGGACGCCCAGAGTAGGACGAGTAAAACCAGAAAAAAGCTCTAACACTTCCTCCCAGGCCCTCCCATGTTTCATTTAGTCTTGTAGCACATACAATTCACTTTTTAAAAATCTTTTGAGCATTCAGTGGTGGAAAGTAACTAAGTACATTTACTCAAGTACTGTACTTCAGTACAATTTTGATGAAGATGTACTTTACTTGGGTATTCCCATGTTATGTAACTTTATACTTCTACTTCACTACATTTTGAGGGTAGATATTGTACTTTTTACTCCACTACATTTAGCAGACAGCTTTAGTTACTTTTCAGGTCGAGATTTAACATAAAAAACAACAATTTAAAGTGATTTGACATTTGTTGAAATTAAACCTCATAACAGTAAGTTAAGAAGATAAAATGAATCCTGCCTGAGAAAATTAAAATGCTGCTTACATAAATGCATCAATAATATTTATAAAACAATCTGAGTGGGGCCATGCTGCATAACAAGCACTTTTGATACTTTGAGTACATTTTCTGATACTTTTGTACTTTTACTTCAGTGACTTTTGAATGCAGGACTTTTACTTGCAGTAGAGTCATTTCACAGTGTGTATTAGTACTTTTACTGTAGTGAAGGATCTGGATACTTTTTCCACCACTGTGTGCATGAGCTAAATATATATACATATATATATATACATACAGTACAGGCCAAAAGTTTGGACACACACCTTCTCATTCAATGCGTTTTTCTTTATTTTCATGACTATTTACATTGTAGATTTATTTCACACTTTTTTGTTAAGTACATAATTCCACATGTGTTCATTCATAGTTTTGATGAATTTACAATGTAAATAGTCATGAAAATAAAGGAAACACATTGAATGAGAAGGCGTGTCCAAACTTTTGGCCTGTACTGTATTTATATATATTATTTTTAGGACTTTGAAGTCTCTGTAAACACTGTGAAAGGGGACATTGTACACAGTGAGGACTTTTTAACTCTCAGTGTATTTTCCTGGTTACGCCTTCATCTGTGGACAATCTCAACAATCTAAAGTTAAACTGGACCTGTTTGGAAGCCCCATTTAACTCACTCCAATCTTCTTTTTTGCCCCCAACTATTTGTAGAAAAGGCGAAGCACATGGTTGAACACTTGATAGTGTCGTCTCATGGTTGGATCCACTCACCATGGCAACACACACAGAGGCCCAGCAGCGTCCACACAGCCACCTGCAGCTCAGCAGACCAGACGTCCATCTCTACCGGAGGAGAGTCGCTCACAGTGAGAAGATCGGCTCGCTGTCAGCGCCACAACCATCTCCTCCACACCTGCCGGTCTCCGTGGGAACCGGCTGAACAGGACAAGAGATTCTGAACGTGTGATGTGTGAAAGAGGAAGTCAGCACATGACTGCTGATCGCTGATCTGAGCGCAGGAAGTTGCTCCATTCCCCCACACCCAGCACACTGTGTGTGTGTGTGTGTGTGTGTGTGTGTGTGTGTGTGTGTGTGTGTGTGTGTGTGTGAGAGAGAGAAATGGGCCCCAAAAGTGACCAAAAAACTGTCAGGGAGACAAAAAAATGTTTTTGTTAAATTGAAGTGATTTTTGTGATTGGGATTTTTTTTTTTATGTTACCTGATTTTTTTTTTCACAGCAATGTAGAACTACTGGAAAGGGTGGATCCCATAAATGAGTAAAAAACAGGTGGGCCCCCCAAGGGGCAAAGACGAGTATGTGTGTGTGTTTGAAATGTACTATTAAAGGAATTAAAGTTGTGAATTTTTCTGCCATTCTATGTTTTTTTCCTCTCTTTCTTGTAAGTTTGTGTCTTTGTATTTGTATGTGTTTCTGTGGTAATTATATGTCTCTTTATAGTTTTTTGTGTCTGTTTTTTTTTTTTTTTTATGTCTCTGTAGTTGATTTGTGTCTGTTTGTATTTTTTGTGTCTCTTTCCTAATTCTATGTTGTTTTTTGTGTGCCTCTGTGGTAAGTCTGTGTCTCTTTGTAGTTTTTTGTGACCCTTTGTAGTTTTTGTGTTTCTTGTTTTGTGTCTGTGGTTGGATTGCACCTTGTTTTGCATCACTTTGCAGCTGTTGTGTGGCCCGCTAGATCAGGAGTTCTCAACCTTTTTGAGTCACGACCCCCAATTTAACACATGTTGTCCGCGACCCCCGCTGAACAGAATCTCACACGCACTGTTCAGATCACCCAAAAAATAAACAAAATGACCAAAAAAAGACACAAAATGACCCCAAAAAGAAACAAAATTACCAGAAAAGACACAAAACGACTAAAAAAAGACACAAAATGACCAAAAAAAGGAAACAAATTGACAAAAAAAGACACAAAATGACTAAAAAAAGACATTAAGTGACCAAAAAGACTAAAACACATTAACACATGAACACTTTAACACAGTGGAGACAGAGCTGACTTCCAAAATGATTTGGCGACCCTCAGAAATCATCTCGCGACCCCAATTGGGGTCCCGACCCCAAGGTTGAGAACAGCTGCGCTAGATAACCTCATCCTTTAATAATAAAATAACATAATAATACATTTGCTTTTTATATTGCTATTAAAAGGAACTCACAGTCGATCAACATAACAAAGTTGAGACACACACAAACACAAAATGCAGAAAAATAAAACAGAGATACGAGGTTAAGAGTTCAGGTGGTGGTGGGAGTCTTGGAAAGGTTTTAAAGTGGATTTTGAAGGCGTGGAGTGAGTCTGAGTGGTGGATGTGAGTAGGGAGGAGGTCCAGAGGGTTGGAGGAGCAGAGGAGGAGGTCCAGAGGGTTGGAGGAGCAGAGGAGGAGGTCCAGAGGGTTGGAGCAGCAGAGGAGGAGGTCCAGAGGGTTGGAGGAGCAGAGGAGGAGGTCCAGAGGGTTGGAGGAGCAGAGGAGGAGGTCCAGAGGGTTGGAGGAGCAGAGGAGGAGGTCCAGAGGGTTGGAGGAGCAGAGGAGGAGGTCCAGAGGGTTGGAGGAGCAGAGGAGGAGCTCTGTCTCTGGTCCTGGTGATGGAGGTCAGAAGGTCTCTGTGGTCATTTGAGTCATCTTTTTTAAAACACCCTTCCTTTGTGTTATAGTCCCACTGGTGAACTTCCTTAATTAGTGTGTGTGTGTGTGTGTGTGTGCGTGTGTGTGTGTGTGTGCGTGTGTTTGAAAATTAGTATTATATGAATTAAAGTTGTCAATTTTTCTGTCATTTTATGTTATTCTTATACTCTCTTTGCATCACTTTGTTGTTGTTGTTTTGTCTCTTTGTATTCTTGTGTCTCTGTGGTAATTCTGTGTCTCTTTATAGTTTTTCTGTGTCCGTTTGTAGTTTTTGTTTCCATAGATTTTTGTGTCTTTTTATATGTTTTTGGGTTCTGTTTGTATTTTTTGTGTTTCTTAATAGTTCTTTGTGGCTCTTTGTAGTTTTTGTGTCTCTTTGTCATAATTTTGTGTCTCTTTGTAGTTTTTGTGTCTCTTTGTCATAATTTTGTGTCTCTTTGTAGTTTTTGTGTCTCTTTGTAGTCATTTTGCGTCTCTTTGTAGTTTTTGTGTCTCTTTGTCATAATTTTGTGTCTCTTTGTAGTTTTTGTGTCTCTTTGTAGTCATTTTGCGTCTCTTTGTAGTTTTTGTGTCTCTTTGTCATAATTTTGTGTCTCTTTGTAGTTTTTGTGTCTCTTTGTAGTCATTTTGCGTCTGCAGTTTGTGTTTCTTGTTTTGTGGTTAGATTGAACCTTTTAATAATTGTTTTGCATCACTCTGCAGCTGTTGTGTGCCCCTCGAATAATCTTTTAATAATAAAATAATATAATATACATTTGATATATTTGATATCTGTATATATATATTTATTTATTTATTATATATATATATTATGTGTGTAGGGAGGGAGGTCCAGAGGGTTGGAGGAGCAGAGGAGGAGCTCTGTCTCTGGTCCTGGTGATGGAGGTCAGAAGGTCTCTGTGGTCATTTGAGTCATCTTTTTTAAAACACCCTTCCTTTGTGTTATAGTCCCACTGGTGAACTTCCTTAATTAGTGTGTGTGTGTGTGTGTGTGTGTGTGTGTGTGAAAATTAGTATTATATGAATTAAAGTTGTCAATTTTTGTCATTTTATGTTATTTTTATCCTCTCTTTGCATCACTTTGTTGTTTTTTTGTCTCTTTGTATTCTTCTGTGTCTCTTTATAGTTTTTCTGTGTCCGTTTGTAGTTTTGTGTGTGTGTCCTTAGAATTTTGTGTGCTTTTATATGTTTTTGGGATCTCTTTGTATTTTTTTGTGCCTGTTTTTTTTTTTGTTTGTAGTTTTTTGTGTCCGGTAATAGATTTTGTGTCTCTTTGTATTTTTTATGTCTGTTGTTTTTGTGTTTTTTTGTATGTTTTTGGGTTCTGTTTGTATTTATTAATAGTTTTTTGTGTCTCTTTGTAGTTTTTGTGTGTAATTATTGTCATAATTTTGCCTCTCTGTAGTTTTTGTGTTTCTTGTTTTGTGGTTAGATTGAACCTTTTAATAATTGTTTTGCATCACTCTGCAGCTGTTGTGTGCCCCTCGAATAGTCTTTTAATAATAAAATAATATAATATACATTTGATTTATTTGTTATACAGTACAGGCCAAAAGTTTGGACACGCCTTCTCATTCAATGCATTTCCTTTATTTTCATGACTATTTACATTGTAGATTCATCAAAACTATTAATGAACACATGTGGAATTATGTACTTAACAAAAAAGTGTGAAATAACTGAAAACATGTCTTATATTCTAGTAAGCAAAGGGTGGTTACTTTGAGGAATCTAAAAGACAAGACATGTTTTCAGTTATTTCACACTTTTTTTGTTAAGTACATAATTCCACATGTGTTCATTAATAGTTTTGATGAATCTACAATGTAAATAGTCATGAAAATAAAGGAAAACGCATTGAATGAGATGGGTGTGTCCAAACTTTTGGCCTGTACTGTATGTATATTTATTTATTATATATATATATATATATATATATATATATATATATATATATATATATATATATATATATATATATATATATATATATATATATATATATATATATATATATATATATATATATATATAGGCAGCAGAGGAGGAGCAGCTCTGTCTCTGGTCCTGGTGATGGAGGTCAGAAGGTCTCTGTGGTCATCTGAGTCATCTTTTTTAAAACACCCTTCCTTTTAGTTAGACACCCACTGGTGAACTTCCTTAATTTCTGCCTATATAAGTGCGCTACTCTATCCAGACCTGGGTGTTCTCCTGCTGACGGGTTCTCCTGCTGACGGGTTCTCCTGCTGACGGGTTCTCCTGCTGACGGGTTCTCCTGCTCCACTCGTTGCTGTCTCCAGGTGGAAGATGACGGTGCTGCTGGTTTTGGCGGCGGTGCTTCTCACTGATGGAGTCTCTGCAGGAAACACAGTGGTAGGTAACACACTGAACGCTGATCCATTAGATGATCCTAAAGGACATTTTGTTCTGACGATGTTCATGGTTTCTCTTCAGAACGTCGGGGTGAAGCGCTACCTGCCGCTGAACCTGGCTCTGAAGTCTGTAGACGACATGTACGACGGCTGCAAAGACAAAATGGACGAGGAGGTGAAGGGATACCTGCAGAACGAGCTGGGACAGTTCAGATCAGACTGGGACTGGGCGATGAACCAGGAGCAGGAGGAGCCAGCCTCCTCCTCCCTGAAGAAGGAGGAGGCTGGCTCCTCCTCCTCCCTGAAGAAGGAGGAGGCTGCAGCTATTCGCGTCTACACTTCTAGTCTGTATGTCGACTTCAATAATGCCGTTCGGAGCCAGAAGTCTCAGTACAAGAAGTCGTTCCAGTACCACACGCTTCACTTCTACCTGACCAGCGCCATCCAAGCTCTCCGCTCCCACAGACTCAGCTTCCTCCGTCCCGGGGACGACGGCTGTCTCAGCGTCTTCAGGAGGACCGACAGGGACTTTCGCCGAGACGTAGTCAACAAAAACGTTCGCTTCGGCTCCTTCGCCTCGTCCTCACTGGACACCAGCCAGGTCAGTTTTGGAGACAGCTCGTGCTTCGAGGTGGTCACGTGCCTGGGAGCAGACATCTCCATGTTCTCCATGTTTCCACAGGAGAGAGAAGTGCTGATTCCTCCTTACGAGGTCTTCAAAGTGGTCCAGATAAAGAAGAGATCTCAGCAGCCGGATCTTCCATGTGAGGTGGTCTACACGCTGAGCAGCACCAAGAAGCCTGTGTCCAAGCTGAACTGTGCTCTCTTTAAAAAAAAGAAACAACTCTCAAGTGTTAGACACGGTTAACATGTGAGATAATAATAATAATTATCTCATAATAATGAGATAATATTTCATCATTTCAAGGACAGCAAATTGTCTTTAATCAGTATTTATGCAAATATGGATTTGTTAACGGTGATATTTGCACAATTCGGCAATGTCAAATTGAATTTAAAGGTTCTAGAACAGAAAATGCATGAAATTCATTGTTGATCCGTACTGAAATGTTTGAATAAATATGAACAATTGTTAAGTTGTATACAATAAAAGTAATACATTGTTGTAATTAAATTAGAATGTGTCCTGCAAAGTTACTGTATGAGAACTGTGTTTGAGAGAATAAATAAACACCCTCGTGTTTCTCAAGTTGTGCATCTTTCTTCAATGTTTTTACACTGACAGTATTTTATCATTTTAAACAATCATCAGTCAAAACCTAAAATCATGTTCTTCCTAACTAAAAAAAATACAACTTTATCATGTTGTTGTACCTTAAAAAAGACAAAGAAAAGCTTAAAAGTATAGAGATTTTATTTTCGAAGGTAAATATATTTGTGTGTAGTCTTTCTTTCCTTTGATAATCACCATTTGAATCCTCTGAATCCCACCAAACCATTACTGGGTTTGAAAGGTTT
The DNA here is from genome assembly GCF_030273125.1 of Centropristis striata. Lineage (NCBI taxonomy): Eukaryota > Metazoa > Chordata > Actinopteri > Perciformes > Serranidae > Centropristis > Centropristis striata. The sequence goes on from NW_026739042.1 coordinate 658,881, forward strand.
GTTGCACATGTTTTACCTTTTAAACTTTTAATTTTTTTCAATAATTTCAGCTGTGTTAATGCTTATTATAAAGTGCATCCAAAATAGAGCCGCTCAGACCCTTCAGGACAAAAAAAGGCCCATTAACCCTCTGAACCCACCTAAAAAAAAGTTAAGAGTTTGTTTAAAAGATCGCCAAAAATACAGAAAGTGTAAAAACAGGCATTATCAGATCACTTTCCCTGAACAGATCAGATACTAAAGCTTCTGTTATAAAAAGTGACCAGAACTTGTGTTAAAATGTTGATAATAGTGTCAGAATCTCTTTATTCTACATGTGTCATTTAAAATAAGGCTGTTTACACAGAGCAGAGAGGAGAGGACAGGAGAGGCTGTTTACACAGAGCAGAGAGGAGAGGACAGGAGAGGCTGTTTACACAGAGCAGAGAGGAGAGGACAGGAGAGGCTGTTTACACAGAGCAGAGAGGAGAGGACAGGAGAGGCTGTTTACACAGAGCAGAGAAGAGAGGACAGGAGAGGCTGTTTACACAGAGCAGAGAGGAGAGGACAGGAGAGGCTGTTTACACAGAGCAGAGAGGAGAGGACAGGAGAGGCTGTTTACACAGAGCAGAGAAGAGAGGACAGGAGAGGCTGTTTACACAGAGCAGAGAGGAGAGGACAGGAGAGGCTGTTTACACAGAGCAGAGGGGAGAGGACAGGAGAGGCTGTTTACACAGAGCAGAGAGGAGAGGACAGGAGAGGCTGTTTACACAGAGCAGAGGGGAGAGGACAGGAGAGGCTGTTTACACAGAGCAGAGAGGAGAGGACAGGAGAGGCTGTTTACACAGAGCAGAGAGGAGAGGACAGGAGAGGCTGTTTACACAGAGCAGAGGGGAGAGGACAGGAGAGGCTGTTTACACAGAGCAGAGAGGAGAGGACAGGAGAGGCAAAACATGGTAAAACACGTCCCAATGGATGCTCAACAAACCTTTCAGACCCAGTAATGGTTTGGTGGGATTCAGAGGATTCAAATGGTGATTATCAAAGGAAAGAGACTACACACAAATATATTTACCTTAGAAAATAAAATCTCTATACTTTTAAGCTTTTCTTTGTCTTTTTTAAGGTACAACAACATGATAAAGTTGTATTTTTTTAGTTCTGCATCTAAGAAATAACATCCGATCTGGTTTTTATTCAACAGCTTCTTATCTCAGCAGCTGTCTCTCACTTTCACACAGAGAGAGAGA